>NC_142808.1:59708099-59864349 GCF_049724085.1 Artemia sp. Qi Xiang Cuo
ATATATAAAAATATATATAAAAAATATATAATATATATATATATATATATATATATATATATATATATATATATATATATATTATACTGTCAACTACATTCATTTGTTTTTTTTTTCAATAAAGTGCAAATTATGTTCTGCTCTTCAGAAGGCATGGGGGTTGTCAGCCCTACTCATGGGAATTTGCACTCCTTTTGAGTTTGAGTTGGTTATTTATTGGAATTTCTGTTAGTTATTGATGGTGATTTGTGGTAGTTTTAAACTTGGAAGATTATTTGACTTTATTTCTAGTAATTTTTGGTTTAATGGAGCTCTTTACTTTTCGTTGAAAAAAACTTATTTTGTGGAATTTTTTTTTAATTGATTATATAACAAGATAATTAAAGCGAAACCTTCAAGATTACTCCTAACAGCTGAAGCAAAAGACATGGAACAAGCCATAACAAGAATCACAATGAATTGCAAATAAAATCTGCGGTTAAAAGACAATTCAAATGGAATGAAGGAAAGTGTTATTTTTAGCGTCTGTGAAGCATAAACAAGAAGGAGGAATTGAATCCACACCATAATTTCTTAGTTCAATTGAAATTGCTGATTTGCAACCATATGACTTAAAGCCAAAGCACAACACGATAATTATACTAATCCGTAATTTAGATCTTTCAGAAATTACAATAAAATGTAGGAACGTGGTTTTTAGCGTCTGTGAAGGACAAACAGGAAAGAGAAATTTAATTAAAGCCAGAAATTCTTAATCCCATTGAAATTGCTGATTATCCACCCCATGACTTATTACAAAAAGCAAATAGTTTCAGGCGAAGCCGTGTCCATGATTTTCGTTCGGATGGAGAAAATAAAAAAAAACTTTACAAAGCGCAGAAAAAAGTTCTTTATATACAATTATTTTCCTTTTTTTACCAGTCAGACGAATATTTTAGGTGGGGGGGGGGAGGGTCAATCCCAGCAGCCCCTCGGTTAAGACATTGGTTTCTAGATAGTAGAACGGTGGACATTTATTAATGCTAAAACCCGAAAGATTTTTGCTTACAACAATAATTTCACTAAAAACATTATTCGTCTCAAATTGTGATAATATCTTTCTATTCCGGTACTATGGAGTGAGAAAAAGAAGGAATTTATAATACTCAATATACTTAACGCAAAGAAGAGATATCTTTCTTCCTTCAGGCAGATAGTTCTTACATACCCTGAATTAAAATATAAGCTCAGAGGTCACAAGGATCCAAAAAATTTGTGGAATTAATAATCTTTTCTTCATCTTAATTTTAAAATAAGAGCTCATAGTAAGTTTCAAAAGAGCTCGTCTGCATTAACAGCATTTGCTACTAACATTCATATGGCAAAGTAAGACGAGTGTTGGGATAGAAATGCTGAAGGGATTGTAAGGACTAATTTTAGCAAAAATTATACATTCAGGATGTCAGTGTCAGAGATACATTAATTCATGAGTAGAATCAATGGTGGCAAGCACCCACTTGATGACCATACATATCATGTCTTGAGTCGTCCAACTGACTCTAACACAACGAATCTTTTTAGTAACCTTTAAAAAAAATTACACCCAGATTATCATGCCACCTCCCCGCCATTTCATACATTGCCTTAAGCTTGTTTACATAAAAGTATCCTAATCTAACGTTTTCTTCAGGTTGAGTTTAACTCGCTTAGCTAACTTAATATAGACAATGATTAGCTCAATTAACAATAATTCCTCAAGATTAAAAAAAAATTCCTTTCTCGTTATTTCAACCTAAAAATATGTTTTTCGATACTTCAATTGAACGAATCGAATATCAACAAAATTAACGACCCTAGATTTTGGAAAAAGATTTACCCCCTCCCCCTTATTTTCCCCAATTGACACTCCCTGAACCTATTCCAACAAATCACTAAATTATTCACCTCCACATCCCTAACGATCCGAATACTTTGGAAATCCATCAAACCATCATTAGGTAGTATTTTAGTAAAGATGGTGATTTCCAAAGAATATTTACACGATTGGTGATTTCCAAAGAATATTTACACGGTTTTTAACGACAAAGATTTTCAAAATAATTTTTCAAAATTTTCAAGACGCAGGGTGTTTCGCAGCTAAAAAAAAACTGAGGAACAGGAAAACAAGTCTTAAAACTACGACTAGGATATTGGATGCAAATAAATTGCTAGTTATCAAGCAGATATTTTCCAGAAGGAATGCCTAAGGTTTGTTTTTTTTTTTTACTTAATTGACTGATCATACATCAAACATTAAGCGACCATAAAAATATGACTGATCAAACATAAAAGTGCGATTCTATTCAACTTTGTAGGAGTTCAATGAAAGATAAGTTAAGCTAGGTGGGGTTGTACGGAAGGAAATGTATCCAAAACTTTTGGTCATCTAACTGGGGCTAAATAAAAACCAGTGCGGGTACTTATTAAATAACCCAACTACCACTATAGAAAAGAGATACTGCTTGCCGTCAGGGCTGTCAAAGAAAACTTTTAGTGCATTTTGGCACTCTTTCCTCTTGGGGAGACTGGGACACTGTAAGGTCTGAAAAAGCCTAATAGACTGAATGCAATAAAAACAATAAGTGTCAAAAATGGTACTTGTTAATTATACAGATCACACTCAAGAAGCGAAGTTAGGTTACTCACAATGAAATATACCAAAATATGATGAAAATATAATACTTCAGAAACAAAATTATGGAAACTACAACAGAGAATCATGGAAATTAAATATTTAGTAAAAATATAATTGTATCATAGTTTTTGTCAATGATACTAAGCTAATTATAAACTAATGCAGACAGACAAACAGGTTTTTCTCAGATCCTACAGATCAAAATTCTTGAGTGGGTCGGGGTATTTAACAAATACCCCAGTACGTCCTCGTGTGGGGTGTGAACCTGACAAATGAAACGATTTAAAGGAGTGTGAGGGAAACTTTGAAAAGATTGGGGTGAAGGAGGAGTGTGCACAGCTGTGTTGGCCCGATAAGATTTGGTACTGCAATTAGTTGTTGGTAGTAGTAGTAGAACTATAAGGCAAATTCTACACCGTTTTTCACGGCGGTTTTTTAAGCCAGCAGATGGTTCTACCAATGTGTTTGAACTTACTAAAATCCCAACAATACCATGTTAGAAATAATGCAACACTACAGCTCTTAGATAGTACTAAATGATTATATTTCAAGCATTAAAACTTAGCATGGTTCCCATTGAATCTGATGAAGATTTCTAAATTGATTCTTTTTTTTTCAATTTTTGGAATTTGTTGCTTCAGTGTCTCCTGAAATAAGTTGCAGGCTCCATTATTATTGCTTAATAGCTCTTTTATTCAGCAAGTCTAATGCAATAACAGTTGAAAAAAAATCAAATAATAAAAAAAACATAAATCGCTTCATTTGAGACTCTTGAACATCTTTTTTACCACATAAAGTTTGTATTCTATGTGTATGTTATTTTTTGGCATGTTGCATCTAATTGTTCTATGTTATTGGTATGTTATACCAAATTTTGGTATGTTTTTTCTGCAGTAGAAGATTTTTAATGTGCCAACGCGAGACGACGGCTTTGTAATGAACCAACAGCTGAGATTCCGCTTCTATTAAGCCACATTTTTGAAATTTACTTCTTTTTCTTGATTTACAAAAACATTTTGAAAAGGTTACAGACACAAATGAAAACTGAAAAATATTCAAATATTTCAAATGTATCAAATGATCTAGGTATCCTGTCGTTTTCGTTAAAGTTTCAGGTCGTCACGAAATGCTTAGCCAAAAAAAGACAATAAAATTGTCGAGTTTTCTCGTAGTATTTAGGAAAAACTTTGTGGCTCTATTAAGCCACATTTTTGAAATTTGGTTCTTTTTCTTCGATTTTCAAAAACATTTTGAAAAGGCTACAGAAACAAATGAAAACTGAAAAATGTTCAAATATTTCAAATGTATCAAATGATCTAGGTATCCTATCCTTTCTGTTAAAGTTTCAGGTCGTCACGAAATGCTTAGCCAAAAAAAAAGACAATAAAATTGTCGAGTTTTCTCATAGTATTTAGGAAAAACTTTGGCAGGGGGAGAGCTTCCCACTCCTAATTCATGTTTTTGGAAAATAACTCAAAATACTGCAAAATTTTGTGTGTCCCAAACCTAATATAGCCACTTTAATATTCCTTAATTTCAATACTCTATCAAAAGATTTTCATATTATCATAAGAACTTACTTATTGTTTTTCCTTTTACTTATTGTTTTTCCTTTTACTTATTGTTTTTCCTTTTGCTTATTGCTTTTCCTTTTACTTATTGCTTTTCCTTTTACTTATTGCTTTTCCTTTTACTTATTGTTTTTCCTTTTTCCTTGTTTCTTTGTGGTGTTTAATATTTTGCTTGGGATTTTCAGCTTTTGATATTTTATGCTATGTTTTGTAGATTAGATAGTGAACGGGTTTAATCAATATACGGGTTTAATCACTGAATTATTTATCAATTATTTATCATGAATAAAATCATTCATTCATCATAAGAACTTGTACGGTAGTAAAAGCTAATAAAAATGTGCATTCTTGTTTGTATCTTTGAAAGGAGTAAACCGAAGGGTAAACACAAGGAATAACAGGGGGAGGGACTGACAAGTTTCTATGCCAAAATTTCTGACAAACTTGATGTTACGATATCCACTACGGTAGCATGGTATTTATATACAGTTAATCTATATCAATACGTTAATCTATAATTTATATATCTATATAATTTTATATTTATATATATAATTATAAATTATAATTATAAATATTATAATTATATTTAATATAATTATATTTATATTACAAAATATAATTTATATTATAAATTATGCCTTCTATTTGTTATATAAAGTTATGTATTCTATATTATATAAAATATTGATATAATACTGATATAATACTAATTATATTATACTCGGTTATAATATATATAATTTATATTATATCATAAATGTAATTATATTTAATATAATAATACAAATTATATTTAATAAATTATATTTAATAATAACAAATATTATAATTATAATTATAAATATAATTGCAAATTATATATATAATAATTATAAACAAAATTATAAATTATAATCTATATAATTATAATTTATATATCTATATAATTTATATATATCTAATTTAATATAGAATTTATATACAGTTATTTATATACAGTTGATCCTATTCATTTTGCAAATAATTATGACATTTCGCTAGATAATATCTACGAAAATTGACAATTTTCGAACTTTTCGACGAACCAAAAAATTGTTGAAAATACTTGAAAATTTTGGCATATTTGACTGCGAGTCTAGGCGTCCCCACCCCTATTCCCTGAAAATTCTCTCATATTCTCCTTGGATAATTACTTAATGTCACAATGCAATTATTGTCGTCGTAGAAACTTCGGAGAACACTCATTCGGTCAAAAAATTGAGAGTTCTAGTCCTTTTTTTTAAGTTGAAATTGATTGGAGACTAACCAGCCCCTGTCCTAAAACTGTTTTTGGTATCTGGTCCTTTTGGTATCCCTTAGGATATCTAATCAACATTTTGAGGTATCTATTTTGTCCTTTCTCCGTGGCTGCTCAATTTTACGTGTGGGGGAATTGTCCGAGGGATTTTTCCGTAGGGATGGGGGAATATATTGGGGGGCGGGGTTCCCTTGACTGCATCTCTGCGGTCTACTGAAAAAGATGGTAAATTTCAGACTCTTTGGGAACCATGCTTTGGCAATATTTCTTTCGCCAATAATTCTACCAAAAGGCGTAAAAAATGAGCACAAAACCACTTACGCTGGACTGGCTGCTACAGCTTGGCTTACACCGCCAACTGTGTTCTCAACTTTTTGGTATCTAAGAGTAAAATAAAATAAAGCTCAATGTGCAAATCTATAAACACGTGGTGTTAATACACACCAAAACAATGCGTTGTCATTAGGGGCGTCCCAAAGGGGGGGGACAGGGAGGGGCGCGCCGCCCCTCCAACGTTTTTGGCATTAGGTAAAATATCAGGTAGCGATTCGGTAAAATTTACGAAGATCACCCACCAATGAAATGAGTCTCGGGACGCCCCTGGTAGTCATGACAATTATACGACTCAATACTCAAAACCTAACAAATCCAGAGAAAACAGAGAGTTATTGTGACAAAATTGTAACAGAGTTCTTCGTAGATAAATTTTGCGACAAAATATTTTGTTTTGTAGTTTTAGATAACGGGCTATTCGTATCTTAGAAATAAGTTGAGTAAAGTAGAAGAAACCTCTAAGAATGAATCCAGGTCCTAAGATATAGGCTACCCTGGGAACATATTTTCAAGCTAATACCTCTTTCTTAATCCTTAGGGCTTTGAAAACGTCATAGAAGACAGGCTTAACTTATGAAAGTTTTGACAAAAACCTTAATTTTAGATAATTTAGATACTTTTTCTTTGACTCAAGGTTTTGAAAAAACATCTCCTATTATTTCAGCGGAATTTTAAGCTATATGAATGCTTTTATTCCGAAACATATGAAATAGTTTTACAAATCACAATAGCTTTATGAATTGTGATTGAGGAAAGCTTTGAGGCTCAAAACACTTTCTTTGTGCTTCATTTAACTTGAAAGTTTCACTTTATAATTCAAATCAAAAGTCAATGCCCTTCGGAGGGGGAAGGGGTAAAAGTATATATACTTATAGGCTTAATATTTCTGCCAGCAGCCAATCAGCTTCAAAGAAGACAGAGTCCAGAAATAACGTTTCCATGTCAGCCTAGATTGGTCATTCAGTAAGAGCTAGTTGGAATTCTTTGTTGGCCGAGCTTTAAAAGGGAGGGGTTATTTTTCTCTCCATAGTTACTTGTGTGATTTTCTTGCAAAATACGTCACAAGAATAAACCAATCAAAACAGTTTTATAATTTTGTTAATAAAGCCAATATTGCTAATACAGCAATCGATTTTGATATTTTTAACCTCTCCTGTAATTTTACCAATGGAAAAAAATTCCCAAAAAAACTTCAAGTATCTTGGACGTTCTACAAGCATAGGAAAATACCAAATAAAAACTATGCCATACACATGTGTTGGACTACAAAGTAGAGCCCCTCCCCCTTCCTCAATCCCTTTTACACAACTTTTCGACTAAAACAAATATTGGCCATTAGTAGAAGAAACTTTTTGAATCTTTTGTTTTCCAGCTTATTTCTTTTATAAGTGAGGATGGAACCGCCGACCGAGAAGAGATGCTCAACTGGTGCAAACTGGTGCAATGCATGCGTTATCAAGAGTGCAACATTAGAGGAATACGAGGAACTCAAACGCGTTTCCAACTTTCGTCCCCAAGACACCATCAGCTACTTTACAAACTCTTTTCCTAAAATTATTCCATTAATCTTTTATATTGCTAAATTTTAGACTCTCCAGAAGCAAGATCACAGATGCGTTTTTTATTCCCACGGATGATTGTATCCAACTGACAGTCCTAGAAGATCGAGAAAGGGCGCATTTGAAGGGCGCAACAGCTATTATGAAGGAAAGGCGGTGTGTCGTTTTTAAATGCGGGAGGGGGGCGAACGACTCAGAGTTCATTTTAGTGCCAAATTATTTCAATTCTCGCTGAACCTTCAGATAAATATAAAATGACTTTAAGGGAAGGGGAGGTAGAAATCTCCATCTTATCCCACTTGATTCCTATGCTAATCCCTCTTGATTACCAAGATTTATTTTTGTTCTACACCTTTATTATTTGATTCTATGGGGGGGGGGGGGTAATAGTGCCCCTCCCAGTGCAACTCTTTTTCTTTGCAGCATAAAATATTATATTCACGTGACTACCGGCACAGAGGTGAAAATACGAGTGAGACATCATGAGCCTCGGGGGGGGGGGGGGGAAAGTTCAACCAGTAGTTTTACTTTTAGCAATTTTAAATGGTTATTTTTTTTCTTACTTATGTATACTGTCAAAAATTTATTGAAATACAAGTATACCATGTATTTAGATATCAGAGAACCCTATTTCGGCGATGACGTATAATACGGTGACGTCATCCATATATAAGATATAAAGTAGGATTGCCATCCATTTGAATAATAATATCGTTCTCCGTCCACACGAACTTGAATTACAAAATTGAATTACAATCCAGCATTTTAATTCTTAAGCAGAAAAACTAAAAAAGCGGGACACTACCAAGTAATTTACAATTAATGATGTATAAAATTTAACAGCAAGAAATTGGATCTTTATGGGGCCCAAAGCAAACATCTTATCTTGTTTAGACCTAGGCGTGATTTGAAAAACGATCATAAACTAAATAAGAAGAACAAGTTTTTATTAACTAACGTAAGGAGCAACATAAAAACTTAAAACAAATAGAAATTATTCTGCATATGAGGAGGGAGTGGTGTCTCCTTCTCAACTACATGCTCTTTACGCTAAAGCATGGCTTTCTATCAAAGTTCTTTAAGAACAAGAGCTGAGAAAGAAGGACCATTGAACTGCAATAAGAAGGTGCAATAAGAAGCGTAAAGAGCAGGGGGTGGTGAAGAGGGCATCCCCTTACATAAGGAATGATTTCTGTTCGTTATAAGTCTTAATGTTGCTCTTTACTTTCAGTTATTTTTTTTTTCATTTAGTGCAATCCGTGCACACATTTTAAAAAGGATAGCAATTCTCCTTTTCCCTTCAACCTGGGTCCGGCCGGATTAGCTTTTTATGCTTGTTCCACTCTATATAAAGTTCATTCAGCTTAATGCTTCACATCAAATGCTACGAGCTTGGTAAAATTTGCCTTATTTTAGAAAAAATGGGGAAAACAACCCTAAAACGGCAAGTGATCTTAATGAAAATTACATCATTGCATTAAGCATAATAGAGAAGCCACTGAGGAGGTTTTAAACTCCTAACATGTTGTTTAAGTTAGATTAGAAAACAAATGTCTCTTAAAGGCACTTCAGACAGGAAAAGGCTTCTGATGTACTCCTTTTCGATCGCGAGGGGTGAACTGATACAACGTATTATAGTTGTCGGTAGGAGCGTCACGTATGGGAGAAGGGGCATCACTCCCCCATTTTTATCAGCCGATCAGATAAAGATTTGACTCAATAAATTAGCGGATCTTCGAGCCATTATTTTTTAGGTTCAATTGTTTTTTTTATTTATTTTAGGGCATATGAGCTAATGAAAATATAGGAAGTGAAGTCAATGAAATCAGTGAAACAGTCTCAGTCGGTTAAGAACGAAAAATGGATAAATCTTAATATCACTATCACTCTAATCGGTTGGTTAGAGTTCTCCAAAACTAGTGCTTCACTGAAAACATAAAACCAACGCAAAAAAAAAAAAAAAAAAAAAAAAAAAAAAAAAAAAAAAACAGGTTTAAGAGCAGAAAAGCAATCAAACAGCCTCGGATCTTTAAAACTCTAATAAGCTCAGCTTTCAGAAAAGCATTTCAGTTTCAGTTTAGAGAATATTTAAAGTTAAACCCTTTTGCTGCACCAGTTAACTTATGATACAAGTTAAGTATTTTTTTTATTCATTATGCAAATAATATTAGGAAATCCAGTTTATGACGACATTTCAAGGATTATGACGATATTTCCGGTAATGTGGTAACGGAGCCACTCGGACATTACTCTATATCCAAGAGAAGCGGATTTTCAAAACACAGGTATGTTAGATCATCTAATAAAAAAATTAAATAAAAAAAATTAAATAAAAAAATTTAATAAAATTAAATATAAAAAATAAATAAAAATTCTCAACTGAAAGTAATGAGCAACATTAAAACTTAAAACGAACAAAAATTATTAAGTATATGATGTCGGTTACCCTTCATTAATACCTTGCCATTTACGCTAAAGTTTGACTTTTTATTCCAATTATTTGAGAATGGCTCCTGAAACACAAGGGTCCTTTAATTAGAACAATAAATAAGCCTTTTTAAAAGTTTATAAAAAACAATTTGGCGTACAGAACGAGGTATGCGGCAAACGACCTCATATACGTAAACATTTCTTTTCGTTTTAAGTTTTAATGTTCCTCCTTACTTTTAACTGAAAAACTTGTTTCTTTATTTAATTTCTGACCGTTTTTTTTAAATAATGCCGGGAAATCTGGCTCCCTCTCCACAAAAAATTCCCTTACCTCATGAGAAATTCATCCACGGAATGATCCACCCACGTAACCCCTCATTGCTAGAACACCCCCCCCCCCCCCAACCTCTCCCCAGAAAATGTCTGCATACTTCCCAATAACCAAATACTATATGTAAACAATGGGCAAAATCCATAGAATGCAGCCCTTTTCCTTGGGACTATGGGGGTCAGGTCATCCTCAAAGACGGTTATTAGATGTTTTCGACTATGCTGAACAAAATGGCTGCCTCAAAATTTTGATCGGGAGACATTGGGGAAAAGGGCGTGGTAGGAGGGCTAGCTGCTCTTCATAATTTTTGGTCATTTAAAAATGGCACTAGGACTTTGAATTTTGAATCTGATCAAATGAACCCTCTCTTAATCTTCTAAGATTATTGGTGCGATACGATAGCCCCTAGGGAAAACAAACACAAAAATAACTTACAAAAATACACACCCATCCGTGATCTTTCTTTCTTTTTTCTAGCAAAATATGTAAAATTTCACATTTTTGCATATAGGAGCTTGAAACCTCTGTGGTAGGGTTCTCTGATATGCTGAATCTGATGGTGTGACTTTTCAAAAATTAGGCAAATTTTCTCGGGCTCGTAATTTTTGATGGGTAACATTTAACTTGATGAATTTTATACGTTTTGAATACGGATCAAAAGTCAATTCTTTTTATGGATCTATTGTTATAAGACTCTGTTTCCTAACTGCCCTTGGTATTTCAAGATTAGAAACTGTCTGCATTTTTTTCCACTGAAATAGGCAAGACAAATATAAATGACGTCACAGAAAAACAATGTATCAAGTATCCCCGGTTAGTAACACCTAGCAATGAATCATACATGAAGATAGCTTCGGAAAGAGCGAAGACACACCGACCTAACATTAGAACGGCACCGTAAGAAATGACGCGTCAACAATTATACTTGTTTGTATATTTTCCTTTCTATTTATATTTATGCTTATCTAACTATACTTTTTACTTTTATTTAATTGCATACTTTTCGCATTTTAATAACCTAAAAAAAAGCATAGAATATCTCCATTTCAAAGAAAAGTGCTTTAAAAGGTCCTGCTTAAAATTTAAATGTCCTAGAACACTAAAAGCAGTTCAAATCGAAGACAGATTTAAATTGGTAATTCTTAACCGTATTTTGAAACATATTGTGCGTTTTGGTGAAGGGTCTGTTGTTAGAAATTTACTCCACTGTATTCCCAGCATCCTCATCCATTTGGGCTATTTTGTTGCTAGGATACCCTTTATCATAGATTATTTGATCGATTATTGAATTTGACAGCTAAAATTAGCCATTCAGTTAGCATCTAGTTTACTTATTCTTTAACTTCCCCACCCCCTAGAATTTGTTTTTCTTTACAGAGGTCGTATTTTCAAAAGCTGAGGGAAGGAGGTTCGTGAAAATAGTGAATTCACATTTATTTAAACCTCATATGTCAAATTTCCTAACATTGGTCAAGTTTAGCTCTGAAACACGGGTACTTCAGAAGCTTGGGAGAGATATATTGTTTAATTTTTTTATAGGAAAAATCTAAGGACAGTTTTAGATACTCATTCGACTGACCATATGCCAAACAATAAGTTGATCGGAATGTGTGATTCGATCCCAATTTCGAGGTCTTGCAGATATACGCACGAATGTGCAGTGAGACCGAATGTGCAGTGAGACCCACACGTGCTTCTCCGCAAAAACACAGCGATTTTCCGCAAATCTGTACTGAGTGTGAATGTTAGGATTAGCACAAGGTTGCCACCCCTAGTTATTTATCACTATTGTTAGTAATTTCTTGCTTTTATTTGTGGTTTTTCCAGGAGTCGCAAATGACGCGGGAATTCTACATAATGAACATAAACACTTGATTTAGACTAAAATTAGCATTGGTATTCTCGTCTGTAGGGAACAGCGGGCACGCAAGTTAGAATATATTACCGTTCTTACTACGTCTTGTCCTAGTTATCAAGATCATTTCGTTTTTATTTATATGACGTTTTCATTCAATGCCTCACATGTCTTGTTTTCTTGGTAATTTATCGTAAGATCAAAAAAATAATTAAAAAAAAACGATACCCTCCTCACCGCTTTCCAGAAGAAAATAGAAAAATAACTTCAATGATTATTCCACTCATCTAGTGAGTTTTTCTCAAAATATTAGTGATTTTATTTCTGACACGGCGACGGTCTTGACATAGAATTGACATCATATTACTTGACTCCAATTGAGGTTGAAATTACACTAGGAAAACCAACATAATTTAGGTTCCCCGGTGGATAGAATGTTTTTCGAAATTGCAAATTAATTTCGCTCGTCAACCATTCCCCGATCAACCAACAAGCATAATTTTTTCCTGACGGAACTTTTTCAGAATTCTACTGGCTGATCAAGGACAAATACACTGTAATTTCATAATCTGTAATATCAATTGATTTCAAAACTATCGACTTTATGTTTTTGACTAGTAATAATACTGATTTGGATAAGCAATCAGAGCCGGAGGGCTCAGATGAGATTCATTATTCAAAATTTTATAAAGATAGTACAGATTTAAAGTTCATAAGCCATCTCTACGAGGATACTCTCACCATTTATGATGCAGTTCGTCGTGGTGCTAAAGAATCCAACAATGGTAACATGCTTGGATGGAGAGACTCAAAGGAAAGTTCTTACCAGTGGATACGATATAATGAAGCCCTTTCAAGAGCAAAAAACTTTGGATCAGGACTCATCAATCTAGGTCTTCGACCGGGGTCTTCCACTTTGGTTGGTATGTATGCGCAAAATTGTCCAGAATGGGTTCTGACAGAGCATGCGCTTTACTGTTATTCTATGGCAATCGTTCCTTTATATGATACTTTGGGACCTGATGCTGTAAGCTGCATTATTGATCAAGCCGAGATGCAGCTCGTTGTATGCGAAGAAGATTCTAAAGTGAAACTGTTGCTACAGAAACCCTCACGTTACCTCAAGAAAATAGTTTGCGTTAAAAAGGTCTATCCTGAGACATACAAAATAGCAGCAGATGCCAACGTTGAGATTTATAGATTTGAACAAGTGGAGAAATTGGGAGCGGAAAAAATGAACAAAGAAGTTCCCCCACGACCGGATGATTTATGTACCATATGTTATACGTCAGGAACAACTGGAAACCCTAAAGGAGTTATGCTGAGTCACAAAAATGTTATAGCAGATGTTTCTGCAGTCACTTTACAATTAGGTGATCAGAAGCCTAGAAGCAGCGATGTTATGTTGTCTTTTTTACCATTGGCTCATATGCTGGAACGCACTTGTCATGTAACAGTTTATATGCAGGGTGGATCCATCGGATTCTATGGTGGAGACATCAAAAACTTAATGGAAGACTTCAAGGCCTTGAGGCCGACCATTACCCCAGCCGTCCCGCGCTTATTAAACCGAATTCATGATAAAGTACTTAGCACTGTGAATGGTTCTCTATTAAAGAAATACATATTTGACAAGGCACTCAGATGTAAGCAGAAAGATTTGGAAAAAGGAATAATGAGAAGAAGCACAATATGGGACAGGTTCGTGTTTAAGGAGGTTCAGGAATCAATGGGAGGCCGCATTCGTCTTTTAGTTGTTGGTTCAGCTCCTCTAGCTGGAAATGTTCTTACTTTCATAAGATGCGCACTGGGATGCGTCGTTGCTGAAGGTTATGGCCAAACGGAATGTGTAGCTCCCGCAACACTGACAATTCCAGGTGACGCCAAGCCAGAGCACGTTGGCCCTCCCCTTCCGTGCTGTGCCATAAAGCTTGTTGACGTTCCTGAAATGGAGTATTATGCAGCTGATGGCCAAGGCGAAATCTGTGTTAAAGGAACAAATGTTTTTATGGGATACTACAAAGAACCAACAAAAACCAAAGAAGTCTTGGACGATGATGGATGGCTTCACACTGGAGATGTCGGAACTTGGCTGCCGAATGGAACCTTGAAAATAATTGATAGAAAAAAACATATTTTCAAACTGTCCCAAGGAGAATACATAGCCCCAGAGAAAGTGGAAAACATTTACCAGAGCAGCGCTTATGTGGCTCAAGCCTTTGTCCATGGTGAAAGTCTGAAGTCGTGCGCCGTAGCGGTAGTAGTACCTGACGTCATCACAGTGAAAAAGTGGGCGCAGGGGCAAGACATTGAAGGAACAGTGTCAGATATCTGCGCCAATCCAAAAACCAAAAAGCTTATTCTAGACGACATCCAGGACATAGGAAAGAGAAAAGGATTGCAGTCGTTTGAACAGGCGAAGGACAATTATTTGCATCCAGACTTGTTTTCAATCCAGAACGGCCTTCTTACACCCACTTTAAAGTCAAAGAGGCCTCAGCTAAAGCAATATTTTAAGACTCAGATAGATGATATGTATAAAAAACTGAATTAATTTCAATATTGTAGCAGACTGTTTTTTAACTGTTATTTATTTTATGTACTAAGAATAGCTCAGGATTTTTAAAAAGCAAAATCCATTGTTTCATAATTGTCAAGATTTAATTATGTTGCACCTTCTGTGAATGAAGATTTTTGTGTGGTAACTGAATATTGTTTATTCCTTTATTTACTATAATCATCTAGAAATGAAAGGTTCTTTAAAAATTTAAAGAATAATTTTGCACAAGAAATAGACGATCTGTTTTGTTTAAAAAACGGATCAGGCTATTCCTAAAATCAACAACAGCAACCTTATAAGAAAATTAAAATATATTTTCTTGTGAATTATTATCGCTTCTAATCAGCAGTTGTACCAAACCAATCCTGCTCAACTCATCCTCAGGGCTATACGTGGTGTTTCTCCTCCCCATAGTATTAGTGCAGACGGTTTCATATCATTCTATTTTCCCTTCTTGTTTTATTTTTTTTTTTTTTGTTTAAAGCTTTTTCTAATAGGCAATGTTTAGAAGTCCTCCAAAAAAAAAAGTCCCACCAGATCCCGAATGAAATTCCAGTGAAAGTGCCATAGTGAAAGATACCCATCTTGGCTGGTCAAGCACACTATCTCAAAGTTCAAATGATAGCTCCAATTCGGAGAATAGGACAATGATAAGTGTAGGGGCTAATGTAACCATAAACGATGATAATGGGTTTAGAAGCTCTAAAAAAAGGAAAAAAATCTCCCCAATCACAAGCATTTCCCCTCTCCCTGCCCAACATCTATACTCTAAAACATTGTAAATTTACCTTAAAATCAATCCTTCCACACCCTTCGAAATAAAATTTATCACTTCAATAACAATTGTCAATTATAAATTGCTTAAATCAATGTTCTCTCTTAATATTAACCATGATAGATCTCTACTAATAGCTGTAGAAGATCAGAAATCAGCAGATACACTAATTAACCTAAAATCTCTTCTGAATACCCCAATTATTGCATCCAATTGGAACCCAAAACAATCACCAACAAAAATAGTAGTTTATAATGTTCCCCCAGAGATATCCACTCAGGAGTTAGAAGAAGGCCTCTCAGATAGGGCTGGAAACACAATCCCATTTGAGGATGTTACCCAACTTGGCAAACCTAACTCTAATGGCCTAAAAACTAGTAGATCCTTCTTATTCACACTGAAGGAAAAAATTAATATCCCAGAAAAATTATTCCTATTTGGGCAAATCAAACAACATAAGGAATACAAACCTAAGCCTATCCAGTGTCAGAAGTGTCACAAACTGGGACACACGACAAACAAATGTAATGAAATTCTCCGAGAGTATAGTAATTGTAAAGCTTTCCATCCTAAAGAGCTGACAACTTGCAACAACACTCAGCCTAAATGCATCAATTGCAAAGGCCCACATGAATTTACAAATAAATCATTATGCCCTGCATACAAGAAAAGAGCTCTAACACTCCAAATATCAACAGAAAAGGTCATCCCATACCCCTTTGCAGCAATGGAAGCAAATGCTGCCCAACAATACCAATTAAGCCTGTAATGAAACCAACCAAGATCCCCACGTCACACGCCCCCCCTGCATCAAGTACCCCACATAAAACACCATCTTCTAAGCCCCCTAGCTCAAATCCCTATCAGAAGGAATCACCAAGCCAACAAGCCTCCTTGTCCGGTGAGATGAGGTCGATAATTTCTTAAACCACATTGGCCTGACATCACATAAAGAAAGAAAAACGAGCAAAAATGGGGTTTTTATATGCCAAATGACGATACTGAAAAAACAAAGCGAATATTTCGAGAGGACAAACGCCTCTCTTCTTCAGCGCGAAACGAAACGATGTATCAATAAAAGCCAAAAATTAAAAGAATTAAAACCAACTACCCAACAACCATAAAAGCGAGTTACTCGCCAATATCCGCGATTTGCACAAAATCCAAAAAAACATGATCTGCCATCGACGGATACTAGCTAGCAACTGACAAATGAAAGGAATCGATTCATTCACTCGAAAAACACAACGAACCAGCAATTAAATAAGTTGGAAAACTATGTCATTTGATTTCGGATTTTAATTAAAGCATTTCTTGCAGAAACCCTTTGAGACCTAAGGGGTTTTTTATGTGTTTGATTAGATGACTGGGAAAGTGGTTCAAGGTTTATTTCAGGGATTACTAACGTATCGGCTTATCTTTTGAGAAAACCGAAATATGACTCGTTTATTCTCAAATCACCGGAATCTCTGTTTAAAGCTAGACCTAATTGTTGGTATTTATGAATTTCAACAGCTTCTCTGTAGTGCTGGACAATACCTTTATCATGCGAAATAAGACTAGCTTGACTAAACAAAATAGTATGGTCTGGTTTTTCAAAAATGTGCTCTGCAAGGGCAGAGTCAAAATTTTCTGGTTTTTTCCGCTTTTTAAGTATATTATTAATTGAACTAGAATGCTGGGTTAATCTATCTGTTAGTCGCTGATTTGTTCTTCCGATATACCAAAGACCACACGAACAAGGAATTCTGTAGACACCGGAGTTTTCACCTATTGGTATAGGGTCTTTTAACTTGATAAATTTGGGACCTGATGGTTGTTAGGTAGTTGGTTTTAATTCTTTTAATTTTTGGCTTTTATTGATACATCGTTTCGTTTCGCGCTGAAGAAGAGAGGCGTTTGTCCTCTCGAAATATTCGCTTTGTTTTTTCAGTATCGTCATTTGGCCTATAAAAACCCCATTTTTGCTCGTTTTTCTTTCTTCATATGAGATGAGGTCAGCCTGGCCCCCCCTCCCAAGAAGAAACAAACCAGAAACACAACCAGGAATCAATTCCCTAACCGACAAACAGGATGCACAACCAAAAATGCAATCCCCAAATAAATGCTTATTCATTCTAAACTGTAATGCAGTTCAGGCCATGAACATACATCAACTACAGAAAACAAAAATCATTGCAGAATCGGCAAAAATCTACATCCCAGATGATATGCTCATTCAAGCAAAAAAAGATCTTGCTTTACTTTTAGAAAGCTGAACATTGATACACAGTCATATGAAGAATAAATCAACAACACAACATATATCAATACTCCAATGGAATGTAAGATCACTCACAGAAAATAAGCTAAATGAACTAATATCTTTTATGAATAATAATTTCATTAATATTGCTTGCCTCCAGGAAACTCATTTAACCCAAATCAACAAGTTAAGTCTCTGGGATATACTATCCTCAGAAAGGATAGATCTTCAGAGAGAAAAGGAGGTGGGGTAGCTTTATTAGTTAAAAATAATATAAAATTTTGTGGCATTAATTTTCCAGATTTTGCAAATAATGTTGATGTAATTGGTATCAGTGTTTGGCTGAATAATTTAAAAACCTACATAATAAGCTTTTATAACCCTAATGGCCAAACTACAGATGCCAAGGATTTCTTTAATTATATAAATAATTCTAATATGTTAAAAAATATCATTATTTGTGGAGATTTCAATGCCCACAGCCTTTTGTGGGGGAATAAACCAGCAAATAAAGCTGGTAAATTCATTGAGCATATGACTTCAAATAAAAATGAATTAGCTGTTGCTACCCCTCCAAACCTAAATACATATTTCAACCCCAAAAGTGGCAGATTCTCCACAATTGACCTACAAATTGTGTAATTAAATTTTTTGAACAAAATTTACATAAATAAAATAGATAGTCTATGTATAGACCACTTTTTTATAGCTTTCTCTATAAACGAGCTTGCTGAAACTCTATCTCATACCTCTAAATATTTCAACACTAAAGCAAATTGGTTTATGTTTCAACACAAACTAAATGATGGAATTACAAGTTTCACCCAAATTGCATGCATTTCTAACACAACAGTTGACACAAATGCTGAAGCCTTGACATCTTTACTAATAAATACAGCTAATCATGCTATACCCAGGACAACACCTAAGAAAACATTTTCTAAACAAATGCCTAAAGCATGGTGGACAAATGAGTGCCTAAATAAATGGAGGATAAAATAGGCAGCTAGGACAGAATTGAAAAAAACCATCACCTACTACATATTTAAAAAAATTACAAGCAGAATCTAATCTAAACAGGACTATAATAGATGCTAAATATAACTACTGGAATAATTTTGCAAATAATCTCTCCAGAGAAACACATGAGCCAATTATACATAAAGCCATAAGCCACATCTGTGGGAAAAAGACTTCCCCCAACCCACTCCTGTATGAGCTTATACATAATAATACCCATTATGACAATGATAATGAAAAAGCTAAGCTATTTTCTACTCTTTTTGCTTATAAGCTAAAATCATATAATCAAAGCACACTGTCCCCAATTCCTATGAACCCAAGTTACCAACAACGCCCAGGATCCGAGTACATAACTAACCCATTTTCAATCCAGGAATTGAATAATGCAATACATCATATTAGGTCCAAAACTAGCGGCAGCTATGACAATATACACCCCACATGGATAAAGAATCTCACACCTTCATACAAACAAGAATTGCTAAATTGTTATAATCATGCTTGGGTATCTTCCAGGTCTCGCTACATGTGAAAATTCTTGTCCCTTATACCAATCCTAAATAGAAATAAAGCACACCATACACCTGAGTCTTATAGGCCATTAGTTGTTACTCCTGTGATGGGGAAAATAAGAGAGAAATAAATCTATCCCAGACTCCTCTGGTTTTTTGAAAAAATAATATGATCCCTCACACTCAAACTGGATTCAGGAAACACCACTCCTCAACATATGCTGTCATTTTACTAACAAATGCAATAAATGAATCTTTCTCAAAATATAATGTCCTAGTTGGAGCTTTCCTAGATTTTGAAGGGGCATATGACAATGTGAACCACCAAATCCTTTTAAACAAACTTGCATACCTTGGAGTACCCCCTAAGCTAGTATCCTTTATTAAATCCTTCATAGAAGTGCGAAGTTTCATCGTTTGTGTTGGTTCAGCCTATTCACCCCAAAAGACACCAACCAAAGGCCTACCTCAGGAAGCAGTCCTCAGTTGCCTCCTATTTGCCCTATATCTCTGGGACATGAACCTACCCCACACGAATCTACAATATGCTGATGATCTGGTGCTAGGGTCATCTGGCAACACCTTTCAGATCGCACAGTCAAATCTGCAAAAGTCACTTTTCCAGTTTGAAAAATTCTCTCAACATTCAGATTTACCCATTGCACCCACCAAGTCAAAAATAGTCCAATTTCACCGGATGCGAAACCATGTCAATGCAAAACTAACTCTAAATAAAACAACTATTCCAGAAGATAATCATATTAATTACCTAGGTCTCATGCTTGACCAAAAACTTTATTTCCACCTCCACATTTCAAACACAATAAAAAAATGTTATAGAAAAACAAGTATACTAAAAAGACTTCTTTCCACACCCTGGGGCTGTAAGGAGAAAACCTTACTCCAGTTTTATAAATCACATATAAGGCCCCATATTGACTATGGGCTCATTGTCTATGGTGCATGTGCAAAGACCCAGATGCAAAAAATTGAAACAACACAAAATGATATAATACGTCTCATATTTGTTCTTAGAAAACCCACAAGCACCAAGTTTTTGCTTATGGAGAGTGGATTAACAACAATAAGGGAGAGACGTAGGTTTCTCTTGACAAAACATCTTACAAAAATTGAATCAAATAGCTCACACACTTTACATAATTGGTTAAGAAATCCAGCCATGTATAGAGGCATTGCAGATGAGTATGCCAATATTCAGAAGAAGTTCCCCATACCAGCAAAGTCTATTGCACCCACTTTCCCCCGATCCCCCCATGGAATTGGTCAAGTCCCATAATAAATAATGAATTCTCAAAGTGGAATAAAGATTTAACCCCCATTGCTTTTGTTCAGAAAAAAATTGCAGAACTTAATACAATTACCTGTAAAAATCTCTTCCGAATATTTGTTGATGGGTCAAAAATGAATGAGAAGGTTGCAAGTGGTGTTTTCCTTCCTCACCTGAAAATTGCAATGGGCGAGAGATTATATAATAATTTATCTATAATGTCTGCTGAGTTAAATGCCATAATCATGGCATTAGAACACCTTAAGGAAAACCAACCTTTGATTGCAAATTCAAATAATATTAGCATATATTCCGACTCTCTATCAAGCCTTGAGTTGCTGGCCTCAGCTCCTCAATATAAATTGGACATTGACACTTATCATTGTCTCAGTATTATTGATAATCTTGCTTCAAGTGGCATAAAAACTTATTTTCAGTACATTCCTAGCCACTCTGGCATAAGTGGTAATCATCAGGTTGATGAAATAGCAAAAAATACTATAAATATTGACCAGCCAAGTGGGAGACCAATCCCGATTATAGATATTTACCAATGGAGGCTATCAGATATTAATTTTAATAAGATTAATCCTATCCTTTCCACCTTTCCCAATAAGAATCTTTCTAAAATTTATCATAGAATTCTTTCTGGAACAAATGGACTAAATTTTCTTGCATTCTCGTATAAGTTTTCTTATTCAAGTGGTTCAATTCAATTGTCCCCTTTGTGCAGGCGTTGTAATATGAATAATGAAACAATTGACCATTGCCTATTTGAATGCAATATGATGACGTCTGCACAACATACCTTGCTTTGTAAACTGTTAAAATGCTTCAAACACCACAAAATCTCCCTATCATCCAAGAGCCTAGCCAACTATACCTGCAAAAAGAGCACAAAAATCGATATCTATCATCCTTTAGTCGAACTCCTTAAGTCGAAAAATCTACTGAAAGATATATGAGAATATCTAAAAAATAAGAGATAACCAAACTAGTAGCTCTGTAGCCCACAGAATAAAGCTAAAAGAAGAGGGCTAAATAGTACCGACTGAATAGCCCGCCTGCTGTGAATGAGAAGAAGAAGAAGAAGGATCACAAAAACGTAAAAAAATTTATCTTTTTACATAGTCTGACGAATATCTTAGGGTTGAAACAAGTGACCCCGTCTCTGGGTAAAGCTTAGTAGAGACCTAACCACAGGTCATAGGAACTGAATATTTAAAAACGCACATAAAAAAACCACCCGGCGAGAAGGATTTGTCGTTTAAGCAACTATTATTTAGGTTCATCTTAATAGTAAAAGTCTATAGCGAAAATAAATTGATGGGAATATAAAAAAGAAAACCTAAAACACTCAAAAATGGTACCAAATCAAAATGAAAAGTGCACCACTAGAATCATCATGGTCGAGAACCCCTACCAGACTTACAGCGCCCCCGAACCATTTTAAAAACCTAAGAAAATAATCTGTTAGCTGAAGTAACACTGGTGTGCCATTTTTTTTAGGTGTGCCACTCGTGTGCCACTAGCAACGGTGTGCCCCCGTCGCTAGTGGAGCATTGGAGCTTCGTAGAGAGGTTCTCAAAGGCTGTCAAATAAGAGTTGCCATATCTACGTGGTTTTTTCGTAAGTTCGTCGTGACAACAGTCAAATAAGATGCATTTTTTGTATAGAACAAACTACTTCTTCAAACCGAAGATAGAATTTTGAGAAGTACTTCTCTCATATCTGATGTCATATTTGAAGACATTGTTGCGTCATTCCTTTAAATGCCGTTCTTCAGGGCATAACTAGTTAAAAAAAAACAGGTTTGACATTTTTTTTTAACCTCCTGGTGAAGTTCCAAGACCATAAAAATCAAATGACTATCTTAAAACTTCTGTTCCCTCGCATTTTGACCCTTTGTTAAGTACGCATATATACAAAAATGAAGTTTTTTGGGGAAAAATTGCATCTTACTTTAATCGAACCACTATTGACTCTTGAGAAGTGCACTATAAATTTCAATTTCCAACTAAACGAGCCGTCTCATAACTTCTTATGGTCATCCCGTCTATGCAGAGTGGTTGGAAGAAAGTAAACAAAACAATACATGAAATCACATTGTTCTTCTTCTTCTTCGGATATTTAAGGTAACGCTTTCACACAATCTAGGCATTCGCCTGGTCTCTGTAGGTAGCAAATTACTTAGTAATATGATATTTTTTAGACTGAGAGATGCTGCAGACAAAAGTGATAAGAGAAGAACAATGCGACTTTAGAAAGGGTAGAGGATGTGTCGACCAAATTTTCACTCTTAGATTGTTAATAATTGAGAAATGCCTGAGTTATCGAGCCCCTTTGGTCCTCAGTTTTATAGATTATGAGAGAGCGTTTGATTCAGTTGATGCAAGAGCTTTAGCGAAGTTCTTATCTTTGTATAGTATACCAGATAAATACATTAAAGTGATAAGTGTTATCTACGAGAATAACACTGCTGCGGTGAAGGTAGGAAATAAGGTTAGCAGCTGGTTTCGTATAAAATCCAGAGTTAAGCAAGGTTCCGTTCTATCCCCCTTAATATGGATCATTTTAATTGACTTCGTCTTAAGGAGTACAGCTAAAAGCAATAAATTGGGATGGATTTGAATAGAATGGGATGGAGAAGGAAGCGTGCGTTGCTGTGTTGGCCTCAGGCGGCTTGGTGCTGCGGTGAGTTGTTAGTAGTAGTAGTAGTTTGACGCAATCTCATCACTAGAATCAAATCCCGATGCCAAACAGTTCTTTGATAATCCAAGAAAGACTAATCCCAAATAAAGGGCGAAAGCTTCAAAATTATGGTTCTCTCTGACTAGGTTCTAGGCTGGAACTTACTCTCAGAACTTTCTTAGGTGTAACGCAACTATTAAAACTGTTAAGGTACGTAAATTCTCTCCATTGTTGCCACAACTGAATCGTGAATTAAAGCAATGACTAAACACTGACTGCGTGTTAGTTTTTGAATTTATATATAAATAAGAGGCTAAGTTTCCAAGTCAGTGTTCGATTCAGGGATTAATTTTTCGACTACTACATTGTGGCTAACAAGGTCAAGCGCTTCAGAAATAGCAGGAAATAAATTATTCGCCAGGCATTAGGCTTTACAAGATTTTTCCGAACGGAGTCAACAAGATAAACAAAGTAACCAGAAGTTGGAGTGGATTTAAGATTCCCAAATTGATCAGTAAGAGATGGAACTTTTCTTTTAGCTATCTGCATAGAATCCTTATACACTTTTGAGAAAATAGGAATTAGGGAGATGGAAAGGATATCTCTAAAAACCAGATTTTCAGTCTCTTCCGTCAAGTTATTGTGTCTGCTGATGAAGGATGATAGATTGCCAAAGATTGTTCTTTTCGGCCAACCGTTTAAGGCTAAACGAAAATCAGGTCATCCTCGGTTGGGGTGGAAGGAAGTCATAAGGAAAGATTTAAGGGAAATTGAAACTTCGTGGGAGGGTGTAAAGATGGAGGTTTTGAATAGATTGGGGTTGAGGAGAAGCGTGCGTAGCTGTATGGGCCTCAGGCACCTTGGTGCTGCAATGAGATGTTAGTACTAGTACTAGTATAGTGACTACGAAACATGAATACATAACCCCCTCCTTTATCAGCATAGTCGAACGATCAGTAAAAAACGATGGACCACTTCTTGTACCTACGTAGCCTACACTTCCCTGATAATTGCCATAACTTTGATGTAAAATGACGATTTACACTTGCTAGTATTAAGGGCCGGTCAACCTAACTTGGAAACACAACCATCTATCCAACATGCTCGAACTGTGCGTATTCCATAGCCTCGTAATCACAACAGTCCAATTCAAATGGGAAACATAGACAACCAAAGACGAACTTAAACTTCCAGCATTGGAGATGAGTTGCCTCCGTCGTATTGCGAAAATAAAAAAAACTGACCACATCCCGAATATGGATGTATACCAAGGGCTTCAAGTCCACTAAGACTATTGTCAACAAAATCAAGAAGCCACGATGCGCTGGTTCAGCAAAGTCAAGCAAAAGGAGTCGAGCCGCCTCCATGGAAATCACCATTGAAAAATCTTTCCGTGGCTTTCGTTCACAAGGCAGTCATGAAAACGATTGGGCAGAGAACTTTGACAACGTCAGGAGAGTCAAGGTTACACACATCGTACCAAATAGAGCGATATACCAAGCCCTTGCGCATTGAGTTGGCAGGAGTTGTGACCACAAGCCCTTACCAAAAGCTGATATACCAAACCTTTGCGCATGAGTTGGCAGGAGCAGTGGCGGTCTCCCGACAATAACCCTTGAAAGATCTCTCCGTGGCCTTCGTCCACAAGGAAGCCGCGAAAAAGATTGGACGGAGAACTTTGACCGGGTCAAAATAGCCCAGTTGTCATGCATCACATTAGATAGAGCGACATACCAAGCCCTTGTGCAGTGAGTTGGCAGTTGTGGCTCTAAAACATCCCACGGAGATGGCCAGAACCTAAGTGAGCAAGTACACAGGCATTCCATTGGTTTTGTCTATTCTAGACAAAATCTAATTTTTCATCACTGTAAAATCCCTTTGAAAAAAGACAATTAGTCTTCGCGCACGACATCTAAGCCCTACATTGAACTTTCAAAAACAATATTAGATGGCTCATTGAAGAATAATGAATAAAATTACAAATTATAAAGATTGGCAATTATATTGTTAGAAGAGAAATTTTATAAGTTTCCCCGGAGAAATTTACTACTCCACAGCCTAGAAATTAAAGACTTAGGCTATATTTGTTCTTAGGCTTATTTTCTCTAACCTGGCGTTCAACAGAACTTACGCAACTAACTGCAATAAACGCATTTCTTGTCTCTACTGAAACTGAAGGCGGTTTTGAATTGTACCGAAAATTCTCTGCTGAAGGACTGAATTTTGGCTTAATAAAGGAAATAACAAGAGAATACAAATTGCAATAAGTCATAATAAACACTTTGGGACTCAACTAAAAAAAGAAAATTAACTACAATAAGCACTCTAGAAAAGGGGCTTTTAACACTTGTTATATGATTCATGTCATAAGTCACTCAATGTAAGAATTTCGAAACAGGTTTTGATTGGTTACTAAATCAACCAATCAACATAGAGACAGGAAATGAACAGAAACCAGATCCACACTATTCATTGCATACCGTAAATCCAGAATAGCGTTAAAACGCTAGAACTGAAAGGAAGGTTACTTCCATGCCATGATATAATTGGAAAAAATCGACAGATTTGGAAACTATTTCATTTAAAAAGACGGCAAGGCCTAGCGAAAAACATAATTGTGCGAATTCAAAGTGCAGTGACTTTTTTTTAGAATAGAATATTTTATTCATAACACATACATAAATAAACGTCACAAAACAGCACACATGCCTTAATCATATAGGCTCAAGGCCGTATCCAGGATTTTTTTTCGGAGGAGGTTTTACTCAAAGATTTTTTTTCGGGAAGGGGGGGGGGTTACACAAAAAAAACTCATTCAAAATGTGTTTATATCCATTTTTGAGAATTACTTAACATTTAAATACTATTAAAGATAAGGAAAGATACACGATAGCATTGCTATGACGTTTTACATGGTGTACAAAGTTTTGTACTCAGGCGATATTTTTCACTAGTAAAAAATATGCTTAGATTACGACCCAAAAAAACATTCCAAGTTTAATAGCCTTTTACGCTTCCTTCAGGAAAATACACGAAAAACTTTGAATAAAAATATCCAATTATCACGACAGGTGGGAGACATCAGGATTTTAGAAATGCCTAGGTTGGGTATGGCCCAAAATCAGTCGGGAGCCACTTATACAGGCCAAGCGACAAACGAGAGAGAAATTTATTAAAACAAACAACAAATAGATTTTAACGGCCATCCCAAGAAGTAAAAACCTAATCCGAAGGGGCCGCTTAATATGCCAAATGAAGCTCAGAGAGGAGAGAAATTAACAAAATGAAAAATAAAATAAAAAAAAGGTGAAAAAACGAGGAGTTTGCCAGCCAGTGGCGAAACATGGAGAAGAAGAAATAAGCAAATATTTCGACAAGGACCTCTGCCAAGTCGTCCTCAGTGCTAAACAAAAAAGAAAGAAAAGAAAAAGAAACCAACGAAAATCGAACCTTTCGAAGTTTGCTTGACAAAGACAGAACAAAACTAAATAAGAACCAGGTTGGAATCAATGAAAAAGAAATCTACCAAGATGATTGAGCAATAATCCTTTGTTTTGCTATAGCTTTAGCTGGTCTACAAATTCGGTCATTATTTGATGGGCAAATAGGTTCTCTCAAGTGGCGGAGGTCCTTGTCGAAATAGTTGCTTATTTCTTTTTCTTCATGTTTCGCCACCGGGCTGACAAAATTCTCGTTTTTTCACCTTTTTTTTAATTTATTTCCATTTTGTTATTTTCTCTCCTTTCTGAGTTTCATTTGTCATGTATAGCCATTGTGGTCTTAAATTGTATTTAAGCTTAATATGCACAAAAAAAACGAACAGCCAGCTAGTAGCACATTTAGCAATTCCTAATTATCAACAATTTCATCAAAAGTATACTTTAGAAGAGGAACCCTGCGTTATTGTTCTTTTAAGCTTCCTTTAGGAGAAATTTTCAGCAACATTTAAAGTTTTGATATTTCCTAAATCCTAACCTTAGTGCTCTCTATAAACTATTTTAGCATCCTCTATAGTGTCCTTAAAAAGGATCGTACGTATATGAACAATAAACTTACTCAAAAACTAGCTTCGAAACAACAAGCGACAATGAATTTTAGCGTTGAGGCAAATACCTCCAAAAATAAAATTCTTGGAAACTAGGAAAAATAAAGCCTAATATGGAAGTTTGTACAACTTATTGTGCTTTTTGGTGTACAGAACAATAAAAATATTTGCACTTATTGTAGAGTGCAAAGTTTACATTATTTGAGATCCAGCGAAAGGCTGAAATATACTGAAAAAAAAGAAACTGAAAAAATATAAGAAACAAAAAAGTAAAACGTAGAATGGTAGAAAGCAAATTGAATAAAATGAAGCAAATAAAATAAAGTGAAGAAAAGAGAGTAGCAAATCAATCTAAAGCAAGACTTACACAGGATTTGCAGCAATGGCTGATCCAACTTCAGAGGCAGCCTCTTCTATGGATTTAAACCTAAAAGCCAAAACGAATACAAAAAGAAAACGAAATAAAAAAGAGACAAGCTTTCTAAAAAAAAAGAATAAAACTACTTTCCAAGTGTTTAAAGACCCAGCATAAGGTTACACATGCCATGTCCTGAAAATCCATCTGATAGGAACAAGGGTCCTAGACATGGAGCCCTCATTTTTTCCTCAGTTCCCTCATTTAGGGGAGGGAACTCGACTCTTGCATTAAAGGGGCGTTATTTTAATTACTAAGCACTGCCAAACGGGGACGCATTGATTTCAGAGAGTTTAGGAGCAGAACCAAGTTTTTTTTCGGGCAGGAGTCTCCCCGAGAAGCAGCTTTGGCTATCTAGCTCCCAGCCAAGTATTATAAGCTGATTGCAAGGGGAACATTTACCCTATCAAGACTATATCGATAATATTTATAAGCCCGTGAACTATCAGGAACATTTAGAATTTCAAAAGTAAATCCAAAAATTAAACTGCCCCTAACAGAACAGAATCAAGGATTTCTTAATAAAATCAAGAATTTTGGAGTTATTCTTATTACAGACACTTAAATGTCTATAGCCAAATCAAAGTTAGATCAAAAATAAAACTAAATTAAAATAAAAAATTCCCAAGCAAAACTAAAAAATAAGTTGAACAAAACGCAGGGAACATTCTGTTAATTTTTTTCTTCGTCTTGTAGGTACAAATGTTGAATATTTAAAATTGTTTAAAATTACAAAAATTTAAATTATTTTTAAATTTTATTTAAAACTTTTAAATTATTAAAATTATTTTTAAAATTATTTTAATAGCTTGAATATTTTTAAAGTTATTTTAATAGTCTGGAAATTTTTGTATTGTAATCATTTTTGTGACAAACTTTTCTCAAAATAAAAAGCAATGTTTGAAATACGGGTTTAATTTAAGCCACTTAAAGCTAAGTCAATTTAGTTTATGGGGATAGGGGCAATTGACTTAGAACTAAGGTCCTAGAATATAAGGAGAGGGCTCATTCCTTTTCTTGGAGGGCACTAGCCCTCCCACTTTAAAATTATTTAAAAAGGGCAAGGGGGGGCTAAATAGAAAGTATTATGAAGATTCCTCAACTCTACCTCCTCAAGCGTCTGGCTGTTCATGCACGCTGGTGGATTAGGAACAGGGGAAAATCATAAACCGCTGCTTCTCAGATCGAGCCCCACGCCTCTGTTTGCATGCAAATGTCCATGTATACTTTTACATTGTTCCATATTAGTATTCAAAGGTAACCTTAAAAGGCTATCCCTAAGCAGGCCTGGTAAACACTTGGAATTGAATCAGATTAACTATTAAATACAAACATTAAAAAAAAAAAACAGAGAAAGCTCAGGAGAAGTAAAAAAGCCAAAAAAAAAGAATGGAGGGGGAAAAGCTAGAAAAAGCAGTTGAATATAAAGAAGCACCAGACTGATTATATAATTTCGGGATCTTGTAGAGGGAAATTTAGTTAAAAGTTTTATCTAACACTTTCAGCATTTGGTGTTTCAATCCCTATTTCTAGGGCTATAAAAAGAAAAAGGTTAAAATGGCTAGGGTGCGTTCTGTGGACGACAGATTGCCGAAGATTGTCCTTTTTGGCCAACCGTCTAGGGCTAAACGGATGAAGGTTCTGCGGTTGGGGTTTTACCTATTTAGGTAAAATAGGATCTTCCTGGGAGGGTGTAAAGAGGGAGGCTTTGAATAGATTGGGATGGAGGAGGAGCTTGCGTAGCTGTCTTGGCCTCAGGCGGCTTGGTGCTGCGGTGAGTTGTTAGTTTTAGTAGTAGTATTTACTTAGCGGATTTGAGGACATGAAAAAGATCATTTTTTGATGAAGCAGTATGCAAAGACGCGTAAACAAACTATTACAAAAAGCAGCAGAAACGGCAGGTCGATTCTATAATGTTGGGAATTTTCTAAGGAGAAGTTAGTTTAACTACTAAAGGGCGATTTTCTTTTTTTTTTTTTTTTTATTGTCATCAATTTGAAAGCGTAAAAAACTATTCAGCTTTGTGAGACCAAAAAAATATATCGAGCGAAAAAAATTTATTACAAAAAGCAGAAACGCCGAATGGATTCTAGATTGTTGGAAGTTCGTGGAGAAATTCAGGTTTACAATTTTCTATTTAGAATTGCATCCAGTACATTTGAAAACATGAAAGCCACGCAGGCTTACAGTGTGCGTGGCAGGTTACAAAATATGGCAGAAACAAAAGTCTAGAACATAGCCAACGGTATTTTATGTAAACGAGGAACTAATTTCAATTTATTTGCAAGATTCCATCGCTCCGCGAAAACCTTATGCAATTAAGAGTTAAATATATCCCCACCTAGACTTTATCCTCATCAGATATAATTTTTAGGTATCTGCTTTGGGTAGCCTCTATTCTTTAAGACAATTCCAAGAAGAGTAGAAAACAGGAAAGTGTCCTTGCCAACGGATTATTTTTTTTTAACAAAGTAAATTAAAGCACTGCAAAATTTGAACTGATAACATGACAAATGTGGTAATATCTTCCCTTGCTCCTTTCCCAGCATTAAGATAAGCTAAATAATTATTCATTTTGCACGAATACCAACACAGTTGTTTCTGAACATTGAGAGACGGAGTTCAACCTCTCCTATATAACCTTGTAACAGATGTTGGTTATCACCCCTTAATGAGTTTTTTAAATTCCTTGTAGTTTTGGCATTCATAGAACAGCTAAAGAGTTTCAAAAATAAAACAAAAATAACTTCAAAATAAAGGAAAATTATATAGAGTACAAAAATACAAAACGAACATAAGCATTTTCTACGTTTTAACAAGCAGCCCTCTCTCCCTTCTCCAATGAGAGGGGAGAAGGTCTCAACACCCCCTTTGTCTCAGAACGTTACAATAACTAAAACTATATGACCAAGAATAGACCTGGAGTTCCGTGTAAGGAGTTGCTGCAACAGGTAAAAAGGTAGATACGGAACACACACAGTCTTGTTCTCCCCCCCGCCCCCCTCTCACACCTTCTCTCCTAGAAGTGCTACCACGTTCCAGGAAAAAATTAAAAAGGAGGTCTCAAAGCCAGCAAGAAGTGCCCAACTAGTTTTCTGGTCAAGATTTTGGCTTTAAGTCTGAATTTGATCAATTAATTTATTTATCTTATTTTTACTGCTAGGGTGACTTCACCATGAGCTTCAGTTTTGCTCTGAAACAAAGAAAGATCAGTTAATTATTTATTTATTTAATTTTTTCATGAATATCAACGAAGAAATTGCTCAAAGCTAGAAATGGTAGTAAAATTTCAAAAGAAAAACAGTTAAATTAAGAAACCTTTGAAAAGAGAAAAAAAGGTTTTAGCTTATTAATTGTGCTGAAAAGGATCCAACAGCAATCCAACATAAAAGATATGATCCATAACATTTTTGACTTGAACAAATAGTAGTTAGACCCAAACCTACGAAAAATATAACAAATTTGTTAGAAGTGTCGCTCTAGATCGGATGAAATGTAGATGGATGCTTGATTGAAGTGTAGAATAAATCCGTCTCCATCCAGCTTAGAAGAAGCCAGGTGGATAAAGTAATAAAGCTATAATATGTCTACCTTAGAAACACATTAATTGACTTTTTAGTAAATAGAATCCATGCATTAGCACTAAATAATCCCGCTTTCTTACGGCATTTTATTTATTCGGAGCATGTGAATAAATCAGGCACGTGTAATAAATAAATCGTGGAATAAATAAATAATTTATAAATAAATCAATTATATATAAATAGTAAATAAATAAATCCCGGAACGTGACTTCACCATGTTTTTGTTGTCTAAATTCAAATATCCCGACATCATACAAAGAAGATACGATGAAAATTAGATCTTTTAAGGCCAAACGAAAATACTGGAAAAAAAAACACAAAACGACGACAGTACAAGTTTTTTTTATGATTTTGTGAATTATGATTTTATGACTTGACTTGACTTTTATTTTCAACTAATAATACATCATACTTAACTGGCACTTACAACACATTTTTTGAATAACATTATCAACAAACGTAGAGATGGTAAGAACGTATGACGTTTTATTAAGCCACTATTGTGACTTGAGCAGCGTCACACAATCTTTTATCATAAACCAAAACTCATTCACTCTATCTACTCTTTTCATACCATTCAATACACATTAACTCAATTTAACTTTTTTTTTAACATTTTGTTTTACATCCACGATTTTAAAAATCGTGGATAATGGTGAATGACTCACTTTTTTAGTTGTTAGGTATTTACTTTTAATTCCTCTAATTTTGGCGTTTACTGAATTTTAATCATCTTTAAATTTTTGTTCTTATTGGTTTGTTTTTTCACATTGACTCTCCACGTTTGGTTTTGCTTTTTTCTTTGCCCCTTTTTGACATTTTCCTTGATATTTTTTTTTTTTTTGGTCACGCTGAAAAAGAGAGGCGGTTGTCCCTTCGAAATATTCGTTCTATGTTTTTTTTCGGTATTTTCATTTGGCCTTTAAAAAAACTCATTTTTGATCGTTTCTTCTTTACATTATGGCAGGCCAATGTGGTTTAAGAAATTGTCTCTAGTCAAAATTATAAAGATCAAAGGTATGTCCCTGTTACAGAAAAAACACAGAAACAGTGATTCTGAGTTTGCTCTGTCTGCAATGCCAGGTTCGCAGCCGTTTTTATTACTTAAGTACTTTTAAGTCAAAATTAAAGTGTCCAAGAAACCTTGAATTTTATACTAATTATTTTACGCATGACTCATTACCTTCTCAACAAGTTTTGAAGGTTTGTTTGTTGTTAATTTGGCTATGCTAGAGCTTGTGAATTGTCAAAAAAACACACAAAACTAATGCTAATTACTAAAATAATTATTGATTAATTATTAATAATTACTGTTGTAATAAATAACTGTATTAATACATATTAGCTATCCTTGTATTACTGTATTAGGACAATGAAAATACAATCTCATTGTTTGAATTGGTTAAGTTGGAAGTTACACTGCCATATTTTTCATTAAAAAATTAAGTTAATTTTTTAATGAAATTAAAAAATTTCATTAAAAACATTAAAAATTAAAAAATAATTCAATTTTAACGAAATGACCTCCATATGCAATTATGCAGTTTTTTCCAGCAGCAGGCGCCAAATTTAAAGAAAAGAAACTTGAGTGTAAAATCAGCAAAAGTCAGCTAAAAACATATAGTACCAAATAGCTAAAAAGGGCGCAGCTTTTGTTTGAAGGTGTAGTTGTCTTATGGAATCAAAGATTGTTGACGTCATAAGTAGTAAAAGTACTGACGTACTGAGAAAGCTGATGTTAGCTGAAAAACAGTAGTTTTACTACTGATGACGTCACTGCACATGTGACCGAAATATCTAGTATTTTTGTAAAATTTATCACTGTCCATTAAAAGGATTTTGTCCCTATTTGAACTTGTATTTATCGTCGTGGAAAGGCAGTGTGGTCTTCAAAATTATCTACAGATTGTTAAGATTGATTTTTCAAAGACGGAAAGCGTTGTCAAACTTAATTATTTAGTTTCGCTAATTCATTTCCATTGTTCAACGTAACAAAATCTCGAAAAAAAAATCAGAAGAACGTGGCCGTTGGCTCTGAATAGACCTAACATGAGGCAGGGGGAGGGGTCTTCTTATTTTGATGTGTTTGGCACTTTAACTTGTATAAATTAGCAAAAACTTGTTGCAAAGTGTTTTTTTAGGAAGGGCTGTTTTTAAATTGCCTTCTAACAGAAATAGCAATCCTGGCCAAAACAGACTCCAATAGCAAATCTGTATTCTTTCAGGCCACATTCTCAATGTCCACTTTATGGACCACATTCTAATTGTCCTGGACTCAGTAATCGCCCCTGGGAGCGCATCCGTAAGCTTTGAAGCCACATTCTAAATGGTCACTTTCCATGACTACTGCAGCCTCATTTGGAAGCGCAAATGTAACCTTTGAGGCAGCAAGTTTAACGGCCATACTACTATTCCCCGGGCCACAGGAGACTCCCTCAGGAGCGTATCCATAACTTTTAAGGGCAAGTAACATGGCATAATCAGTTATGACACAAAGTAAACAAAATAAAATATACACAAAAAACTCACGTGCTGGACTCTTTCACATTTTTCAAACTTTGAGATATATCGTCTCCAATTTCCCTCCACGCTGATATACCCAACTTCCTCTTTAGTTCATGCATCTTGCGGGTCTTAATTTGCAGCACTTGACGTAGGGTGTGGATTTCAAATTCCAGCTAAAATTCAGAGGATCCGTTATATATACAGGTAAGATGATCTTTACAAAGTAAACCTCCTTCAGGCTAGAGTGGTTTGTTTTATTCAGTATACAATTTTATTGCATCATTTTATCTGTACTAATAATGATAAAAAATGGTAAATACTAGGGACCGTCAGAGACAAGAGAGCAATAACGAGAATATGCAAATGAAACAGAAATGTAGAAAGGAGAGGAAAATACGAATATTTGCTGCCGCAAATACTGGGCGCCGTCGAAGGTGAGAGAAAAAAAAATGAAAATGAAACATATTTATTCAGAGGATGGGGGGGGACAAAAGGAAAACAAGAGGAACCGCGAATACTAGATGCCATCAAAGACATGAAAAAGACCTTAAAAATATGTAAATAAAATACAACTATACAGAATTATAAAATGGGGTCCCCATTTGCCAAATGGGAAAATTTACAAAAGTCTATTTTAAGTGACTATTTTTTTCATACAGGGGCACTTCGGAGCAATTAGACGGGGGGGGGGGGATTCCTCACCTATTATACGTATTAACGCAGCTCTGCCCTTATGGTCTGTAACTTTGGTAGTTCAGCCTGTGTTGACCCAACTCCAAATGGGTACCTGGAGAAATCAAGGGAAGGTAAACAGGAAGGATGTGCACAAGCATATGGTTCGCGAAACAAAAGAAACAGGAAAAAGGACAATATTAGGTACCACAAATACAAGATTGAGATAGCTATACTGAAAGAAAGGTTGAGATAGCTAGGGTACGTTTTGCGGATGACAGATTGCCAAAAATTATGCTTTCAAGCCAACCGCCTATGATCAAACGAAAAGCAGGCTGTTCCCGGTTGGATTGAAAGGATGTCTAAGAAAAGATTTAAGGGAAATGTGAATTTCCTGGGAGGGTGTAAAGAGAGAGGCGTTGAAAAAATTGGGGTGGAGGAAGAGCCTGTGTAGCTGTGCTGGCCTTCAGGCAGCTTAGTGCTGCAGTAAGTTGTTAGTTAGTAGTAGTAGTAGTAACATCTGTGTTCCTTTTAGAGCCTACCCCAAAGTTTTGTATATTTGTTTTTTTATGTACTTTAAAATATAAGGGAGGGTAGAAAAGGTAGAATTTTTTCACCAGTAATTCAACCCCTTTTAAAATCAACCAGTATCCTTGACTTGCCAAGATTTTCTCAAGCTAATTTAGGCCCACTTTTGTACAGATTTGATTTTGATTTAAATTAATATGTAAAAAAAAAAAATGCAGATCAATTATTGCTTGCAGAGGAATTTTAGTTTTAATGGTATAGAACCCCAAATTAAGTACATCAATTCTCTAATTATCTTTGAATTTCCTACTTCTTTAATGAAGTCATTAAATGCTGAACTGCGTGTGCTTCTACTAGTTTCAACCTCTATCATCCATTTCTATCATGTTATTCAAAAAAAAAGTTTTTTCAACTGAAAGTAAGGAGCAACACTAAAACATAAAACGAACAGAAAGTACTGAACCAGTTCAGTAACCGAACAGTTTCTAGTTTCAACCTCTAGTTGCTACTAGTTTCAACCTCTATCATCCATTTCTATCATGTTATTCAAAAAAAAAGTTTTTTCAACTGAAAGTAAGGAGCAACACCAAAACTTAAAACGAACAGAAAGTACTGAACCAGTTCAGTAACCGTACCGAACAGTTTCTAGTTTTAACTAGTTTCAACCTTTAGTTGCTACATGTTTCAACCTCTATCATCCATTTCTATCATGTTATTCAAAAAAGTTTTTTTTAACTGAAAGTAAGGAGCAACACTAAAACTTAAAACGAACAGAAAGTACTGAACCAGTTCAGTAACCGAACAGTATCGAACAGTTTCTAGTTTCAACCTCTAGTTGCTACTAGTTTCAACCTCTATCATCCATTTCTATCATGTTATTAAAAAAAAAAAAGTTTTATCAACTGAAAGTAAGGAGCAACACTAAAACTTAAAACGAACAGAAATTACTGAACCAGTTCAGTAACCGAACAGTACCGAACAGTTTCTAGTTTCAACTAGTTTCAACCTCTAGTTGCTACTAGTTTCAACCCCTATCATCCATTTCTATCATGTTATTCAAAAAAAAGGAAGTTTTTTCAACTGAAAGTAAGGAGCAACACTAAAACTTAATACGAACAGAAAGTACTGAACCAGTTCAGTAACCGAACAGTATCAAACAGTTTCTAGTTTCAACCTCTAGTTGCTACTAGTTTCAACCTCTACCATCAATTTCTATCATGTTATTCCAAAAAAAGGAATATTTTTCAACTGAAAGTAAGGAGCAACACTAAAACTTAAAACGAACAGAAAGTACTGAAACAGTTCAGTAACAGAACAGTTTCTAGTTTCAACTAGTTTTAACCTCTAGTTGCTACTAGTTTCAACCTCTATCATCCATTTCTATCATGCTATTAAAAAAAAGGAAATTTTCAACTGAAAGTAAGGAGCAACACTAAAACTTAAAACGAACAGAAAGTAATGAACCAGTTCAGTAACTGAACAGTTTCTAGTTTCAACTAGTATCAACCTCTAGTTGCTACTAGTTTCAACCTCTATCATCCATTTCTATCATGTTATTCCAAAAAAAGGAAGTTTTTTCAACTGAAAGTAAGGAGCAAAACTAAAACTTAAAACGAACAGAAAATACTGAACCAGTTCAGTAACCGAACAGTACCAAACAGTTAAGTACTGAACTAAGTTTCAAGGTGTCAACATCTAACTAATCAGATTAAATTTCATTCGAACAAATAAGATCTAAAGTGAAATTCTTGTATTACTTTCAAAACCTTTTGCCAGAACCTTTGTATTACATGTATTACTTTGTATTATATACAAAGGTTTTGCCAAAACCTTTGTATTACTTTCAAAACCTTTTGATTATGATTATAGATTCTGCTAGTGATTAAATAAAAAAAAAAAAAAAAAAAAATTAACTGAAACTAAGGCGCGACATTAAAACTTAAAACGAACAGAAATTATTCCGTATATGAAAGGGGCTGTCCCCTCCTCAATACCTCGCTCTTTACCCTAAAGTTTTTTTTTTAAATAAAGTTGTGTGACAGATTCAAAGGGGCTGCCCCCTTAAATTAATATGTGAAAAAAAAAAAATGCAGATCAATTATTGCTTGCAGAGGAATTTTAGTTACCCCAAATTAAGTACATCAATTCTCTAATTATCTTTGAATTTCCTACTTCTTTAATGAAGTCATTAAATGCTGAACTGCGTGTGCTTCTACTAGTTTCAACCTCTATCATCCATTTCTATCATGTTATTCAAAAAAAAAGTTTTTTCAACTGAAAGTAAGGAGCAACACTAAAACATAAAACGAACAGAAAGTACTGAACCAGTTCAGTAACCGAACAGTTTCTAGTTTCAACCTCTAGTTGCTACTAGTTTCAACCTCTATCATCCATTTCTATCATGTTATTCAAAAAAAAGTTTTTTCAACTGAAAGTAAGGAGCAACACCAAAACTTAAAACGAACAGAAAGTACTGAACCAGTTCAGTAACCGTACCGAACAGTTTCTAGTTTTAACTAGTTTCAACCTTTAGTTGCTACATGTTTCAACCTCTATCATCCATTTCTATCATGTTATTCAAAAAAAGTTTTTTTTAACTGAAAGTAAGGAGCAACACTAAAACTTAATACGAACAGAAAGTACTGAACCAGTTCAGTAACCGAACAGTATCGAACAGTTTCTAGTTTCAACCTCTAGTTGCTACTAGTTTCAACCTCTATCATCCATTTCTATCATGTTATTAAAAAAAAAAAGTTTTATCAACTGAAAGTAAGGAGCAACACTAAAACTTAAAACGAACAGAAATTACTGAACCAGTTCAGTAACCGAACAGTACCGAACAGTTTCTAGTTTCAACTAGTTTAAACCTCTAGTTGCTACTAGTTTCAACCCCTATCATCCATTTCTATCATGTTATTCCAAAAAAAGGAAGTTTTTTCAACTGAAAGTAAGGAGCAACACTAAAACTTAATACGAACAGAAAGTACTGAACCAGTTCAGTAACCGAACAGTATCAAACAGTTTCTAGTTTCAACTAGTTTCAACCTCTAGTTGCTACTAGTTTCAACCTCTACCATCAATTTCTATCATGTTATTCCAAAAAAAGGAATATTTTTCAACTGAAAGTAAGGAGCAACACTAAAACTTAAAACGAACAGAAAGTACTGAACCAGTTCAGTAACAGAACAGTTTCTAGTTTCAACTAGTTTTAACCTCTAGTTGCTACTAGTTTCAACCTCTATCATCCATTTCTATCATGCTATTAAAAAAAAGGAAATTTTCAACTGAAAGTAAGGAGCAACACTAAAACTTAAAACGAACAGAAAGTAATGAACCAGTTCAGTAACTGAACAGTTTCTAGTTTCAACTAGTATCAACCTCTAGTTGCTACTAGTTTCAACCTCTATCATCCATTTCTATCATGTTATTCCAAAAAAAGGAAGTTTTTTCAACTGAAAGTAAAGAGCAAAACTAAAACTTAAAACGAACAGAAAATACTGAACCAGTTCAGTAACCGAACAGTACCAAACAGTTAAGTACTGAACTAAGTTTCAAGGTGTCAACATCTAACTAATCAGATTAAATTTCATTCGAACAAATAAGATCTAAAGTGAAATTCTTGTATTACTTTCAAAACCTTTTGCCAGAACCTTTGTATTACATGTATTACTTTGTATTATATACAAAGGTTTTGCCAAAACCTTTGTATTACTTTCAAAACCTTTTGATTATGATTATAGATTCTGCTAGTGATTAAATAAAAAAAAAAAAAATTAACTGAAACTAAGGCGCGACATTAAAACTTAAAACGAACAGAAATTATTCCGTATATGAAAGGGGCTGTCCCCTCCTCAATACCTCGCTCTTTACCCTAAAGTTTTTTTTTTTAAATAAAGTTGTGTGACAGATTCAAACTTTAGCGTAAAGAGTGAGGTATTGAGGATGGGACAGCCCCTTTCATATACTGAATAATTTCTGTTCGTTTTAAGTTTTAATGTCGCGCCTTACTTTCATTTAAAAAAAAACTTTTTTTCATTTATTTTCTGAATGTTTTTAAATTAATGCAGCTTTGATTTTGGCTCATCGCGCACGAATAATTTAAAAAAAATTGACATACTAATTTCACATTTTTGGCTAAATGGCTTCCTCGAATTTTCGTTCTGACGTAACTTACGAATTAACCTACGTAACGAACTTCTGTATTCGTATGTCTTATTACGTATATTAGGGAGTTTGCCCCCTAGTCGATACCTTGCTCTTTATGCTAAAGTTCGAATTTTGTTCGAATGGCAAACCCCTGAATCACAAAGGCCGGTTAATTAGAATAGATAGCTCTTTTGAAACTACTAAAAGAAAGTAGGGTTTTCTGATACGCTGAATCCAATGGTGTGATTTTCATTAAAGTTCTATGACTTTTTATGGGTGTTTCTCTCTTGTTTCAAAAATCAGGAAAGTTTTCCCAGGTGCGAAACTTTTTATGGGTAAGACTAAACTTGACGAATCTAATATATTTGAAATTAGCATAAAAATCTAATTCTTTTTATATATCTATTGGGATCAAACTTCCGGTTTTTAGAGTTTCGGTTACTATTGAGCCGGGTCGCTCCTTACTTGCAGTTCGCTACCACGAACTGTTTGATAATTTCACAGTGATTATAGAATTTTCACAATAAGACTAATTTCGGATTTTTAGTTACATATTTTTGGTTATTTTTCCAATATTCGTTTCTCAAGACTGAAATAGTTTGATTTCCAGACTGAAGTTTTCAGACTGAAATTGTTTGATTTTTGTGGACTATTTTAGTGTCCTATTAATTTGTGTGACGTTTGAATTATTTTAGATTAGCTGAATAAAGATACCAGAGTACGGTGGTGAATAGCAACGCAGGTTCCGCGGACCACTGGGTCAGCCGTCAATTGCTGATTGCCACTGTTGCCGTGGGCCTGCCCACTGAAAGATAAAATGATTTTTCTTAATTTTTCTCGTAGTAGCGAGGTAATGTCAAAATTCCAACAGTTCCAGCTTGCGTTAGCGAATTTAAAAAAATTCTCGCTGTGGCCCGTAAGAATTATCCAAGTTTCAAAGGATAAAAAAGGGATTTTCAACTACTTAGTTTTTGCGTATGGAGATCACACAGAGTCGCGCTTCCCGAAGAATAGTCTCATATCGTTCGAGGACAATTACCGTGAAGCATCTAAAAAAACTGATAAAATGTTGGAAGTGCGTTTAAAGAGGTTAACCAAAACCGGGACATTTATAAGATGGCTTCCAAAACTTTTGCGTCACTGAAAGCAGTTTCTTCTGAACCATCTACCGCGGATTTTCTAGGTAAAATAGTCGTAACTAAGGAAGAAATCGCAAAGACAAAGAATCAATGATGAGCACGATTACTAATCAAGTTCAAGATAAGTGCGGAAACGACCAAACTCTGAAAACTTCTGTTGAGACTATCATGAGTAAAATATACTTGTCATTGTCGTTTGAGTTCAATCCGAAGCTAGAGCAATTGTTGGCGTCAGTGAAGAATATCAAAGGACTGATTGACAATTTAGAGAACCGAATTGCAAAATCAGAAGTGAAAATTGATGATTATGAGCAAGTAAAACATCTTGAAACTCTAGCTTTTCACGGTGTTAAGCAGCAACCGGGTGTTGACTTGAAGTCGAACATTCTGAATTTAGCCTCGCAAAAGCTGGGGCTTTCCGGCATCTCCAATTGTGATTTTGCAATGGTTTACAGGTCGAAATTGAACAATTTAGGGTCGCAAAACGATAAAGTTGCCCCAGTGTTCGTGAGATTTCCTAACTATGAGAAAGGGCTAGTAAAGTGTTTGCGAATAAATCAAAATTGGCTGGTTCGAAAATCTTTTTGTCTGAGTCTCTAACCAAGCGCCGTCGTGATATAATGAGTGCCGGAGAGACACGTTCGGCGTGAAAAATGTATGGTCAGATCGTGGCCAGGTCCTCGCAATGCTTCCGGGTGAGCGAGCGGCTCGTCGAATTTACTCGCTTTCAGATTGCATCTAGCTTGTTGTTTATGAGTAGTTTGGTAGTGTTTATCTCGTTAAGATGTTAAATATTGCTCTTTATTTTTATTTTTTCGGTTATTTTTTCTTTCTTATGAGTACAGATATCGTCCCGTTTGTACGCGGAAAAGGGATGAATTATAGTATTTATTTTAATTAAGTTGATATGAGCAGTAGTTTACGAGGAAGATTGAGTGATTTGAGAAATAATCCATTTAATGTTGATGATTATTTGTTAACGGATATTGGAAATGATGGGTCGCAAATTAGTTTTCATCCATCTTTTGATAGTAAATATCGCCAGTTATCAGCTTTGGAGGGGTTAGATCGGCCTAGATTTCATGCATGTACATGGAATTGCAATTTAAATTCTTACTACCATGAGATTTTTGATTTGACTTCCCGATCTAATAATTTACATATAACGGCATTATGTGAAACATTTTTGGGTCAAGATACCTTTCTCTCGTCCTTTAAGTTTCAAAGTTATGAACTGATTGCTCGATGTCGCTCGTCAATGGGACGTGGAGGCCTGGCTTTCATTGTCGGACAGGATTTGAATTGGAAAATTAGAAAGGAGTTGGACACTTGGAAGGAAGGTAAGATAAAACCCTTAGTATAGAAATTCAGTTTGAAAACCGAGCTTCTATTTTTATTGTTGTTTACAAGCCACCAAGTGCATCATTTGATGAGTTTGCTGAAGGATTTGAATGTCTTGCTGCAAAGGTAAATAGACCTAGTCAAGAGTTTATATGTATGGGAGACTTTAATTCTGATTTGTTAAATATGCGGGGGCCGAATTTGGAATTTTTGAGCCTGATGATGTCAAATGATTTATACCCGAACGTGAGCATTCCCAGGAGAATCACGGATCATTCGGAAACGCTCATCGATAATTTGTTCGTGTCTTCGGAGATACTAAGTAAAGCTTGCTGCTCTGCTGTTATAAGCCCAGCTTCCGACCATCTTCCGGTTGTATTGCATTTGAATTCTGAAGTGAAGAAAAAAAAATAGAAAGAATAAAATATCAACGCGTGAACTAAAGCCAGTTGATATGAAAAATTTTGAAGAAATCAATAAGAATTCCTAAAAGGGACAGGTCCTTTTATTAGACAGTGAAGCAAAAATATAAGACAGACTCTAAATATTTCGATGACACAGTCGGTCATCATCATCAGTAGAGTTACTAAAACATCAAAATAAAAACAAACTGTATTTATAATAAAAAAAATAATCACTTCAGGGTCAAAGCAAGTTACCGGTCCATTGACTTAAAAAGTTCACTAACTGTTCCTGAGTTTTGTAATGCTGCGTTGAAAAGGTGGTACAATTTTCTTCAAAATTGTAGGTCAAAGCAGGCTACCGGTCCATTGACTTAGAAAGTTCACTAACTGTTCTTGAATTCTGTAATACTGCGTTGAATATTCTTCTAATCAAAAATGAAATAATGCTGAAATTATAGGTGCTAAATTTATCATTTCATTCTTCTAATTGCAAATGAAATGTTGCTAATTCTAAAGTTGGTCTGTCATCCCCAAATATAAGACGTTAACGTCGTATATTAGTAACTCTACTGATGATGATGACCGACTGTGTCATCGAAATAGTCTTTGTCTTATATTTTTGTTTCACTGTCTAATAAAAGGACCTATCCCTATTTAGAATTCTTATTGATTTCGTCATAGAAAAGGCAGTGTGGTCATGGAGAAAAATAGTAAAAATTTTGAAGAACAAATTAGTGTTATTAACTGGGAAACAGTACTGAATGAAGATCATCCGTCGGAAGCATTTGAAAAGTATAACCAAATAGTGTCGAATATTTATGATAGCACGTGTCCGCTTAAAGAAATACATCCCAGAACGAATAAACCGAGAAACCCATGGTGTGATGATGAGCTGCTTAATCTGTCTGATATGATAAATCGGGCGTGTGAGGAGCATCTTAATCATCCGCAGAAAAATGAGCTCCATGTGATGTATAAAGAGCTCAGGAATAGGGAAAATACCCTAAGAAGGTATGAAAAGAAAGCATAGTTTGCAAGTGTATTTGAAGAAAGTAAAGGTAACCCCAAAGCAACAAGGCAAGTTGTGAATGATCTTCTAAAAGGTCCTACGAAGCCATCGGAGCCAAAAATCGTGCTAAATAATAGGACCTTGGAAGAAACTGAGAAAATCTGCAGCGCATTTGGATAATATTTCTCTGAAATTGGCTGCAAGATTTAAGAAGAAACAAGGAACTCCCATGTTTCCAAATCAAGCAGTTTTGTGGATGAGCGAGGAAGAGATTTCAAAATGAATTTCCAGCCCTGTACTGAAGAGGAGGTACGCAAAATTGCTAGCGCAATTAAGTCAAACACTGCAGGAGTTGATGGAATTTTTTAGATAGCTATTTTGCTAAAATAAGTCAAAAGATCAGTTAACAAAGACTCCAGGGTGAACAGTGAACACAAACCCCCAGAGCCATGGGACAAGTGTTGTATGTTATCCCCAGGAGGCATAGAAGGTTCTTATGCGATGGTTTTGAAAATAGTTCAAAGATCAGATAAGCCAGCCCCCCCCCCACTCAAAGAACTTATGAACGACATATTATTCCAAAACTTAAGCGAGCTGACCCCTTGCCTCCTCTGCCTGATCCGACCCTTAGAACGCTCAAGTCGGTGCTGGTTTATTTGCTTTTCTGTACTCGTATACCTTGTTAATATTTCTATGGAAAAGGGGGTGTTTCCGAGTGCATTTAAAATAGCTAGTAATACCGTTGCACAAAGGTGGAGTCAAAACTGACATATCTAATTGTAAACCAATATCAATTCTCCCGATTTATTCAAAAATTTATGAAAAGATTGTTCAACACCGGCTTAACGAGTATCTGATGAAAATTGGTGTTTTACACGATGGTCAATTGGCTTCCGGAATGGACATTCGACGACACAGGCAATCCAGCATCTTCTGGAAAATATTAACTCAGCACTTGAGAAAGGTGAGCAGTGCATGGGAGTTTTTATTGATTTTAGAAAGGCTTTCGACACTGTTGATTTTAAGATTTTATTGGAAAGGCTGTGTTTTTTAGGCATAAATAGTAGTGTTTTAAATTGGTTTGAATTGTATTTAAGTGAAAAGAAGCTACGAGTGACTTTGAGCAATAAATCTTCTCAGCGTTTCCCATAAAGTGCGGTGTTCCACAAGGCTCAGTTCTTGGTCCTCTCTTATACCTGATATTCGCAGACACAATGAGATTCTACATTCCCGGAGATCAGTCACTTCATTTGCTGACGACACGGCTTTAGTGATTGCAGCAAAGTCGCTGCAAGAGCTCTTGTTCAAGGCTAATCAGGTGTTGGATGGCCTACATGAATTTGTTTGTGCTAGCCTACCTACTTAGCGTCAATGCATCAAAAACTAATTTTATGATGTCTACGAGGCCTGGTCCTGCTCCCATTCTCCCTGGTGTCCTTCTATACAATGGCCTACCGCTCTCGCAAGTCGAAGAGATCCGAGATCTTCGATGCATCCTGGATCGAAACTTGAGTTGGAGAAAGCACTGCGACATAATAGCATGCAAGCTGGCGAGAGGCCTTGGAGTTCTGAACCGTTTTCAAAATTTTTACCTTTGAAAATTCTGCTTTTATTGTATTTTTCCTTAATAGCACCTTATATAAATTATGGTTGTTTGATTTGGGCGAGTAATTTTAGTTGCAATTTTAGAAGAGTTCAAGTTCTGCAGAATAAGGCTATAAGGTTGATTGGAAGGTATGATCGTGGTATGGATAGCACTGAATCACTCTTTAGAAAGTTTAAAATTTTAAAGGTTGGTGAAATAAGAGATTATCAGATTGGAGTATTTGTATTTCAGTGTCTGGATGGTCTTGCACCAGATTTTTTTATGAATATTTTTAAGCCTAATTCGTTTTATCACGATTATTCGACTAGGAGTGCGGATAGTCTTGGATCTGAGCCACCGAGCACAACGAGAGCGAGTCATGTGACCAGACACATGGGCCTGTCAATTTGGAATTCGTTCAAAGCTTCCGTTCGTCTAGCTGAAAGTGTGCTGCAACTTAAAACCCGTATTAAAAATCATTAGAAATTTGGTAGTGTTAAAGGTTCGAGAGAGGTTTTTTTTTGTCATTATTTTTTTTTTATCATTATTTCAATTATTATTTTTGTTATCCCTTTTGTTCATTTGAATTGGTAAGATGAATTGGCATGCATAATATCCAGCCGGTCGCTTTTTCAACCATATTTTTGCCTTAGTGCGACTTGTTGTCATGTTGAGTTGTTTTTGTATTAATAAAAATGTCTGAACCTGAAAAGTATTACGTATATGAGGAGGGTTGCTCCTCCTCAACACCTCGCTCTTTACGCTAAACTTTATTAATACTTAAAAAAAAAATTTTTTATTATTCTAATTAAACGAACGCAGTGTTTTAGGAGTCGTTCTTAAAGAATTGGGACAGAATTCAAACTTTAGCGTAAAGAGCGAGGTGTTGAGGAGGAGCAAACCCCCTCATATATGGAAAATTTTCTGTTCGTTTTAATTTTTAATGCTGCTTCGTACTTTCAGTTGAAAAAACTTGTTGTTGTTTTTTTTTCTGATCGTTTCATAAATATTGTCAGGAAATTTGGCAACACCTCCACGGGAAAATCCCTCCTCCCCACGGTGGACAATTCAATCCTGCTGAAAATTTATCCCGGACAATTCCCTTTAACATCTCCACGCGTAAAATTGAGTCGGCAAAGAGAAAGCAAGCCATAAGACGAATTTCGTATAGGAATTCTGGCAAATTGTCCCAGTGTAAAAATTCCCCTGAAAAATGTACTCCCTGAAAAATCCTCTCTCCATGGAACATTATTCACTTGGAAAATCCCACCAGCAGAAAATTCGTCCATCCAACCCAAAAAATGTATGCATACTTCCCAATAATAAATACTAAACGTAAACAATGGGCAAATTTTGTAACTTTAAAGACATTTACCCAGGGCTGTGGGGGGCCATAATATCTCCAAAGACTTAGTTATTCCGCTTTTAAACTATGCTGAACAAAACGACTACCTCAAAATTTTAATCAAACAATTTTAAGAAAAAAAGGGGCGTAGGAGGAAACCTATTTGTCCTCTATTTTTTGGGTCACCTAAAATATGCACTAGAACTTTTAGTTTTGGTCTGAATGAGTCCTCTATCGATATTCTATGACCCCCGGGTCGATACGACCACCTATTGAAAAAAAAAAGATTTTGAATCCTCTAAAATTCCCCCAGTGTATAATTTCCCCCGACAAGTTCACTCCCTGGAAACTTCCCTCCCCATGGAAAATCCCCCCGTGGAAAAACTCCCAACAGAAAATTTGTCCCCCCCCCCACCCGAAAATGTATGCATACACCCCAATAACAAATACTATGCGCAAATAATGGGCAAATTTATAACTTAAAGACCTTTCTCCTGGGGCTCTGTGGGGGGGGGGGGGTCATGTTATACCTGAAAGCATATTTATTGTGTCTTTCAACTATGATGAACAAAATGGCTATCTCAAAATTTTGATCGGACGATTTTGGTAAAAACGGGACGGGGGATGGGGCCAGGTTGCCCTACAATTTTTTTGGTCACTTAAAAAGGGCACTAGAATTTTTGATTTCCGTTCGAATGAGCCCTCTCCCGGTATTCTAGGATAACTGGGTCGATACGATCGCCCCTGGAAAAAAATTATCTTTCTTCTGGCAAAAAATACAAAATTCCACATTTTTGCAGATAGAAGCTTAAACCTTTAAAGTAGGGTTCTCTGATACGCTGAGTCTGATGGTGTGATTTTCATTAATATCACTTGACTTTTAGGGGATGTTTCCTCTTTTTTTGAAAAGCATGAAAACTTTCTCAGACTCGTAACCTTTGATGGGTAAAACTAAACTTAATGAAATTTATATATTTGAAATCAGTATAAAATGCCAATTATTTTGATATATCTACTGGTATCGAAATTCCGTTTTTAGAGTTTCTGTTACTATTGAGCCGGGTCGCTCCTTACTTACAGTTCGCTACCACGAACTGTTTGATCAGATTTTGAACTGTCATTTTCTTTGATTGGCACAAAAAAAAATGAGGGAGCAACAAAAAACAGACGAAGACACCATCATGCACAAAACCAACATTTCACAAAGGAATTGATTAAAATTTCAATTCAGAACTAGTCTTAACTTAAATTGCATAGAGTTAAAGACACTGAGGTTCCTTAAATTTAGTTCCCTTCTAGATTTTGTTGTTTTAAACCGTTCTTTTTAGTCGTAAAATTTTACTATAGCAATTTTATTCACATTAGTTATCTGTTGAATACTCGCTCTGTACCTAAGTAATCACTAGTTTCACTTTTATGCCTTTTGGAGTCCAAACTAGATCTGACTAGAGAAACTCCTAAATTTATCTAAGTAATTATTATTATTAATTATTATTATTAATAATAATTATTAATTATATAATAATAAATAAATTATAAATATTAATATTAAATAATATTAATATATAATATAATAATAATATAATATATAATTAATAATAATATTAATATGATATATTATATAATATTATATATAATATTAGATGATATAATTAATAATATTAATATTATATTATAATAATATATAATAATATTAATTAATAATTATAAATATTAAAATAAATAATAATTATATAATTAAAATAATTAATTAGTAATTATTATTAATAATAATATTAGTAATTATTATTATCAAGACCAAGGGACTATCTGAAAGAAAATCGAACAAATTTCAATACTACATTAAAATAATCATAAACACTTATTATCTAATTCCTAATGCGCAGTGCTTGATCCCCCCCCCCCCGAGAGAAAATATACAGCCCACTTTAATTATATTTTACAAAAGTGACCGGTGAACACCAACATTTTATTCTGCCGCAAACTGCTTAAAAGGCGAAGAAAAATAAAGCACTATCATAGGCATCGCAATAGCGCTGCCTAAGTAAAGAACAATGTTGGCACAATGTATTATTTATTTACTTTTAGTTTTTTTTGTTTCTTTAGACCAGGGCACTTCGTATCGAAGGATCCTTCGTATCCTATGCTTTCTAAAACCCAGAATATAATTTGTACTTTACTGAAAAAATTCTTTTAAATTTTTTCATTTTTATAACTTTAAGAAACCAAGAATTAATCAAGATTTTAAAGGATAAATATCAGCATATATATTAAACTGACAATGCACATTTTTTCACCAAATTCATTTGATTTTTTTTTATTTCTCCTTCAGATTTAACCTTCATTATTCTTGGTGTTTTAAATATTTTTTTTTCACAAGTTAGTTAATAGTGAGTCAGTAAACACAAAAAAAAGAAAGATGAAAACAAGAAATCATTCAAATCCATATTTCAATCTGTATCATTCTGTGCAGAGCTTCGAGACTATAAATCAGCATTACTATATAAAAATCGGTATGGTTTTGACAAGCAAGATTTTATCATTACTTTAGTGCCTTCATTATTCTTCCAGTCCTTTTTATTAGGAGGATTGGGCAAAATTCCAAAAGCGACTTATTTAAAGATTACAAGGAAGAAATCTAAATCGTTCCACATGACTGGATTTACATGATTAACCGTAGAAGTTCCCACTTTTAAAAATCTCGTACAACGGGTGGCACGTACCACATGTGGCAGAATAAGAGATATTCCGAGGTGCACACTAATTGATGAAGAGTGTGCAACCAGTCTAGAACAAGTCTAGACACAAGAAAAAAGGGGAATTATAAAATTATTAAATATGGGCGAGGGAGGAGGGAAAAACAATGACAAATATATCTACTAAACAGTCCTTGGAGTCAAAGATAAAATTTTTAAAAATTGTTTCAACTTTGACAAAATTAAAAAGCAAAGGCAAAAAATAGAAACCAAAAAGACAAAATACTGAAAACTAAAAAAGTTCTTAGTTTTTATTTTTCTTTTCCTTCAGGTAGTAAAATATCAGGAAAAATTTCGAACGTTTGGCACATCAATGGATCAGCAACTACTCAAGGGTGGCCCCCTAACAGCATCAATCCAAAATGTAATTTTAGCGTTTTTCAATTACTTCTTTTTTCCATCTTATGTTTTCCGAAGTAGTACACCCCCCTCCCCTCCCCAAAAAAGGTTTGCACTTTCTGAAGCAAACTCCATCGCACTTAGCTGGCTAAGGGGTTATGACTGCCCCCCCCCTCAAATCTTATAATTGCTATGATTCTATTCGTGATTCCTGCATTTTGTTATGTCCTTTTTTCTTTGACCCAAAGGTTTTGCATCGAGGACTACCGCATTGGTCTGCCAGAACGGGTAGTTGGCCTTATGGTGGCCTGGAACGGGTTTCTTGGCCAGGATGAAATAAGTATAACCAGGTATCATGTCGAACAAATAAACGTTCGAACGGAGATAAGTCCATTTAGTAGACAGTGAAAATAGATACAAAAGTCTGAATATTTCGACCAGTTCATTCACTAGATTTATCTGAGAGAGTTCAATAATTGGGTTTATCCCAAGTCTTGAGTTGTAAATTTTCCTAAATATTGTATTTTTTTTAATATTATAAATTTTCTAATATTGTAGATTTTAAAATTCTAATTCAAATTCATTTTATTCTAAAAAAAATTCTAATTATAATTCTAAAAAAGTTAAAAAAAAAATACTAATTAAAATTCAATATTTAGAATTTAAAAATTCTTAATATTGTAAATTTTCCTAAATATTGCCCAAATGTAAGCTGAATTTCTAACGAACGTGGCAAAATTTTCTTTGTTTTCAAATTGCAAAAGAAAGGTTGTTGAATTTATATTTATATAGGCTACTTGACTAGTCACATCTCCCTATATATCCAACGTATTTTCCTCGTACTACCTTAAATTAGGTGTATTTTTACCCAGACCACAATAGTAAGTAAGTAAGTATGACGGCACTAGACCCTTAAGATACAAACCGGCGGTGCTGATCTCTGTTTCGTGGCCATTCAGCCAGGAAGTGCAATAGGGGGCTGGAGGCCAGCCATCCTATATAAAATAGGAAGGCGACCACAATGCCTTTCATTGACGGCTTTCCCATATATAAATTCTGAAATCTAAGAAATTAACCCCCCCCCCGTCCATAGTAAAATTTTTCAGTTTCATTATTCTGTCATGCCTCCTTAGCCCACAGTTGACATAGCTGTTCAAAATACTACAAAATTAACTTAGTGTTGAACAGTACCGTAGTGTAATAATAGAAATTAAAGTAAAAAAGCAAAATTATGCTATAAAATTCTATTGCACAAAAACTCGCATAAGAGAATATAATATCTTTCTTTCAAAAAGTTGTGCGCAATTTGCTGGCCCTTTCTCTGGAGCCGGTTCACATGCCTCTCCCTTGATCTATTACTGTTGTCTTGCCCAGTAGTACTACAAAATATTTTTGTAACCATCCCATATAGTAGCTCGGTCATTTCGCCATTCTAACCCCAGGGCGCTGACTTTGAGAAAATACCTTCTTTTATTAGTTTCATTAAGAAAGTGTAAATAGCAACGAAGACCACACTGCCTTTCCATAACAAACAAACACACTTAGAAACAATAGGGAAAGCATTCTCAAGACCGTGGAATTCAATGGATATTTCGGCCTTATATCTTACTAAGGTAAGTGAAGCTGTCCACTTGATCATTTTTTTCGCTACCCAAAGACACCTTTCCATCTTCACTTATTCACACATTGCTTTATCCTGAAATATTTGATGTTCCAGGATGAATAAAATTCTTATCACATTTAGTACAACCCTCCTAAGAGGGTTTAAAATTTAATATAAACATATTTTTCATAAGCTACAAACACACTTATAAACAATAGGGAAAATATTCTCACGACAGCGGAATTAAATTCAGTGGATATAGTTCGCATTTTAATGTAAGTGTAAATGCGAACTATATCCACTGAAATGAATTCCACTGTCTTAAGAAAATGTTCCCTATTGTTTCTAAGTGTTTGTTTGTTATAGAAAGGCAGAGTGGTCTTCGTTGCTATTTACGTCTAGCTTATGGGGAACAGTTGACCCATTACATCTTATATTTTATTAGTTTACGTAAAGAAGTAACAATGCTAAGCTGTTTTAAAAGTTTTAAAAAATATTTTTAGTTTTAAAATTGGCATTTTAATGTAAGTTTATATATATACATATATATATATACATATATATATATATATATATATATATATATATATATATATATATATATATATATATATATATATATATATATATATATATATATATATATATATATATATATATATATATATATATATGTATATATATCTGAGGACGGTCCTCAGACATAGATCCGAAATATTCATTGAATTCCACTGTCTTGAGAAAATGTTTCTATGTGTGTTTGTTTGTTAAAAAATGGAAAAAGCAAGAGCCCCCAAAGCAAAAACATGCCTTATTCGTTCCTTCATTTTTAAAAACCAAAATCACTCTTGTCCCCTCCCCCCTTAATTTCCATGAATTGGCACCCCTATTCCTACCTCTGCTAATTCAGTCCTCCACTGCTTTTGATCCTGCTGTCTGCCTGATTTCGCTGCTTTGCAGGAAAATCAGGATTTAGAAATTATAGCTATTTCTTAAACCAAAACTTACAGTAAAATGTTAATACTACATAAAAACAATTAGTGGCTAATTAGCTACCCTATTCTCTAGAGCCTGATTCATATACCCCATTTTACATAGAATACTGTCACCTAACCCATGCTGCAAAGATGATTTTGTTACCGTCCCTAGATAGTACCATGACCAGCGTTTTTTCTTTTTGTTGAAAAGGGATTCCCTTCTATTAACCATTTTTAACCCTTTATAACAATTTAACTTAATACATTAAATTTTAGCCTATATCTTTTGTTATTTTAAAAATTAATTCTTATAGAATTTTGATGAAAATTCAATAGTGTTAAAAGTTAACCAAAATTTCTGTAAACTTAACCCATTTAACCTTTAAATATATTAGCCTAAATATGTTCTAAGACCGCACTGGCTACACTTGACGTTTGACAGAAAAGAAGTCCAAAAAATGTAAATACAATTAAAAAACCAAGAAACGAGGGCGATTTTCAGCCAGTGAAAAAGAGAAGCGAAAATACGAAGTGTTTTTTGGCCAGTGAAAAAGCGAAAGCTAAGAGACAAAGCAAATATTTCATCAACAACCTCTGCCAAGCGTCTTCAGTGCTCGGCACAGAAAAAAAATCACACATACACAAGAACAACAGCAACACTAAGCCTTTGAAGTAAAATAAAGAGACAGAAAAACACTCAGTATTTTCCCTGTCTTGTTTGTCTTTTCCATATCTGCTTTATCTTTTCGCTACCTCTCCTACTAGTTGAAAATCACCCTCATTCTTTGGTTTCTTAATTATTTTTATTTTTTTTTCAGATGTTTTCGCTTTTTATTAAAACTTATTAACCGGTTCATAGACGAATGACCATATTTTCCTCCTTACTGACCGTTTCATGGAATGGTGACACTGTTCCTACCTCTGCAAGTTCACTCTTCCACTGCTCCCTCCTTTATTCTTTGTCCTCATTCCTCGGTTTCTTAATCTCCCTTATTCCTTGGTTTCTTAACCATTTTGAGTGTTTTTTTTTTTTTTTTTTTTTTTTTTTTTTTTTTTATCAAACATATTAACCTGTTCATATACCATTAACTGTATTTTCTTCCTTACCGACCATTTCATAGAATGGTGCCACTGTTCCTACCTCTGCAAGTTTACTCTTCCACTGCTCCCTCCTTTATTTTTTGTCCTCATTCCTCGGTTTCTTAATCTCCCTTATTCCTTGGTTTCTTAACCATTTTGAGTGTCTTTTTTTTTTTTTTTTTTTTTTTATCAAACATATTAACCTGTTCATATACCATTAACTGTATTTTCTTCCTTATTGACCATTTCATAGAATGGTGCCACTGTTCCTATCTCTGCAAGTTTACTCTTCCACTGCTCCCTCCTTTATTCTTTGTCCTCATTCCTCGGTTTCTTAATCTCCCTTATTCCTTGGTTTCTTAACCATTTTGAGTTTTTTTTTTTTTTTTTTTTTTTTTTTTTTTTTTTTTTTTACGAACATATTAACCTGTTCATATACCATTAACCGTATTTTCTTCCTTATTGACCATTTCATAGAATGGTGCCACTGTTCCTATCTCTGCAAGTTTACTCTTCCACTGCTCCCTCCTTTATTCTTTGTCCTCATTCCTCGGTTTCTTAATCTCCCGTATTCCTTGGTTTCTTAACCATTTTGAGTGTCTTTTTTTTTTTGTTTTTTTTTTTTTTTTTAAGAACATATTAACCTGTTCATATACCATTAAATGTATTTTCCTCCTTATTGAACATTTCATAGAATGGTGCCACTGTTCCTACCTCTGCAAGTTTACTCTTCCACTGCTCCCTCCTTTATTCTTTGTCCTCATTCCTCGGTTTCTTAATCTCCCTTATTCCTTGGTTTCTTAACCATTTTGAGTTTTTTTTTTTTTTTTTTTTTTTTTTTTTTTTTTTTTTTTTTTTTTACGAACATATTAACCTGTTCATATACCATTAACTGTATTTTCTTCCTTATTGACCATTTCATAGAATGGTGCCACTGTTCCTATCTCTGCAAGTTTACTCTTCCACTGCTCCCTCCTTTATTCTTTGTCCTCATTCCTAGGTTTCTTAATCTCCCTTATTCCTTGGTTTCTTAACCATTTTGAGTTTTTTTTTTTTTTTTTTTTTTTTTTTTTTTTTACGAACATATTAACCTGTTCATATACCATTAACCGTATTTTCTTCCTTATTGACCATTTCATAGAATGGTGCCACTGTTCCTATCTCTGCAAGTTAACTCTTCCACTGCTCCCTCCTTTATTCTTTGTCCTCATTCCTCGGTTTCTTAATCTCCCTTATTCCTTGGTTTCTTAACCATTTTGAGTGTATTTTTTTTTTTTTTTTTTTTTTTTTTTACGAACATATTAACCTGTTCATATACCATTAACTGTATTTTCCTCCTTATTGACCATTTCATAGAATGGTGCCACTGTTCCTACCTCTGCAAGTTCACTCTAAGCCTTTGAAGAAAAATAAAGAGACAGAAAAACACTCAGTATTTACCCTGTCTCGTTTGTCTTTTCCATATCTGCTTTGTCTTTTTGCTACCTCTTCTACTACTTAAAAATAATCATCATTCTTTGGTTTCTTAATTATTTTTAAGCTTTCTTCATATTTTTTCGCTTTTTGTCAAATATATTAGCCTGTTAATAGACGATATTTTCCTCCTTATTGACCATTTCATAGAATGGTGCCACTGTTCTTACCTCCGCAAGTTCACTCTTCCACTGCTCCCTCCTTTGATCCTGCTCTGCAGCTGATAAATTCATGAAAGATTGTGACATAGGGAATTCACCATCTGGGGTGACCAGGTTGCTACCATTCAGAGCATCATGACCTTCACTCACTGAAAAAGTATTTTAAATAAAACTGTTGCATAGAATGGTACCAAGTTTAAAAGACATGGAGTACCTCGCTGTACTTAAACCTATATTTTATGTGTAACAATTTCATTTCCTGAAAGGAAAAGGTCTTTCCTGCTGGCACATTTGACTGTGGATGGTAGAAAATATTCTATTATTCTTTTAAAATTGCAATAAGTATCAGAAACACCCCTAAACATTTAAAACTAATTTTAAAGTAGCAATAAACACCTAAATAATTTGCTAAAAAGAAAATTAAAAAGAATTTTTGTGCCAGATATGTGAATGGTGGAAATTACTAAAATACATTTGAAATCAAACTGTACAACACAAAAATATTTAGAAAAACCAAGACTTATTTTATACAAATTGGAAAAAATTAAGCAAATTACTAACCTTATATTAAATTAAACTTTCAATGAATGAAAATCTAATAGGTATATCATACAAATTATCAAACAAAATCAGAAGGGATCAATAATTTGTGCCTGAAGACTAAAAAAGCATCTTTATACCAATATTTTCTAGCTCTCTAGAAGTTGGCAGATATATATATATATATATGGAAGGTTGGGGCAGCAAAAAGATTCCTCCCCCATTGTTACAGAACCCCATGAACAAATTGTAAAGGAGTTTAGATACAGTAAAAAATATATAGACTTAAGTTCAATGCCATCTTTCTTGGGCAAAAGATATAGAAAGGCACTAAGTTTAAATACAGATACAGAGCATCTGACTTCTACTACCCACATTGTATCATAACCATTTGCTCCATCCATACAGTCAGATTGAATCAAGATCTATCCAGCTTCTCTCTCCACCTCCAGCTGCTGAGTCAACAAGGTTACACGATCCATTTTTTTGCTAGCCATTTCATGACTGAACAATTGGTGTTTATTTTGGTTGTTTTTCTTTAATTGAATTGTATAGTTATAGTATCATCTAATATAATAATGCCCAAATGTCAGTGTAAGTTTATTCCAATGAGTAGACCAATATTAAACAGGGATGCAATAACAGTGAACCCAAATGCACAGTTTTTTTTGTATTGGTCATGGTGGACATTCAGACATAAAACAACACATCTCATCAGCAAAACATAGGATTAGCTTGAATGCTCCAAGTGGCAGTAAGTAGCTTAAAACTTATTTCTCACAGTCCTCAGGGCAAGGGCTGTAAGGTATGCCCCAAGGGCATTTAAGGTTTTTATGGAAACGGTGGTTGTATAAACTTCAGAGAGGGCTCATTGGATTGGAAATTGGAAGTTGAAGAGCCATTTTTAAGAGTCAAATTTATCAGAGGGCAGCTATACCCCAACCCCACGTCATATTTTCCCCAAACGCATCTGATAGAAACTTTAAGATAGCCATTTTTTAAAAAATAGTCAAAATATCCATAACATGGTCTTTGGGGTTGACACAATTCCCTAGAGTATGGGCGTAAGGGTTTTAAGTTATGCCCCTGATGAATGTAAGGTTTTTAGGAAGAGGTGTTCTTGTGAACTTTAGAGGAGGCTCATTTGATTTGAAATGCATAGTTCTAGTTCCATTTTAAGAGTCAAACTTGATGGAGAGACAATAACCCCCCCCCCCCCCTGATATATTATTTTCCCCAAACACATTTGATCAAAATTGTGAGATAGCCATTTTGTAGTCAATATTCCATAGAGAATATAACAATGTCTTCAGTATACAAATATAAGAAATATTTAGGCGGACGTTGAGGTAAATCAAAACAAACTATGAGCATCTGGACTTTCAAAAAGGTGACAAAGCAATATCTCAAGAACAACTTACATCATTAAGCTAGAGCTCTAAGAGTAATTTGCAGGGGATTCTGAACTAACCAAAAGACACGATGTGCATACTTTTAGTACTAGAACTATTGTTACTGTAACTAATGACACCAAGAGTATTAAGGTAAAACTTCTAGGAAGCGTTTATGGGGCATTCCAATTAGATGAAAAAAACTTTATACATGCTGGTTTTCAAAAAGACATATAAACAATATCATAGGCAGCACCACTCTATAATAGCAAGAAATATCATTGAAACACTTCAAGAAGCTAATTCAATTCAAAATTAAAAGTTCTAGGGTCCTTTCTAAGAATAAAAAGAGATTGGAGGGCAATCAGCCCGTCTCTCAAGCCAATTTATGTCCCTAACACATCTAGTCAAAATTTTGAGACAACTATTTTGTTCAGCATAGTAGAATGGTCCAGCAACTATTTCTTTAGGGATATTGGACATGTCAAGCCCTCACAATTAGGCCAAACTACAGATTCTGATAGGAAAAAAAAACAAAAAAATATAAAAAAAAATTCATGAAAATGACTTTGTCAATAAAAAATGAACAGAAATTCATATAAAAAAACCTTTTGTACAAAAAGTTTATCACTTTTGTTTACCCTTTTTTATTTTAAGAAATAAATAACCAGTATAGTTTTTTAAACTGATAATCCACCATCATTTGTTTTTTTGTTTTTGTTTTTTTAGTAAACCCTAATTTATGTTCTGGTATTGAAAAAACAGTAGGGTTGTCATCCTTAGCAACGTCATTGTTTGGTTGTTTTGAGTCTGATTCGGCTATTTATTGTAATGGCATTTCGTTATAAGTTTAATTTAATTATTGGTAATGGTTTTTGGTAGTTTTACGCTTGGATGATTATTCAACTTTATTTCTGCTCATTTTTGACTTAATAGAGCTCTTTACTTTTCTTGGAAAACTTGTTCAGTGGATGTTTTTTAAATTAATACAAATATATGAAATTGTCATTCAGCCAGGGGGGCTGGCTGGCACCCCCTTGCCCCCCCCCCTTTTGGGCACCCATGAATCCTGACACATGTTCTCTTTGTCAATATTTTCTAAGTTATTGTAGCTCTTGGGCTGTAAGTTAGCAGGATCAGACAAGGTATACCCCTGCTATTTGCATGTCAATTTTCATCTGTAAATGACAGACTATTATCTACAAAAAAATAAAATTTCAAAACAGTGTCAATATGGGGCAACTCTGGACACTTTTTTGGGGGCAATTCCAGACACTTTTCATGGTGTCCAGTTTCGCCCTGTACTGATGGAAGTCTTTTGTAACTTGGAAAATGGAACTAAATGTAGCTGGAGGCAAAACACAGGTAGAATTGATAGTTTTTGTGTTGTGTTATAGAAGACCTGAAGTAATATATTTTTGGCTATCAAAATTTGTTTTCAACATTTACACTTACACAAAAGTTACCTCTTGCCTTACAGCCTAGCCTGTTTAAACACAATTACTCTGTGTTCCCAACTTTCTCTTAGATCAAATGTGTCCAAGATTAAGTCTGCCTGTTATTTTGATACTTTATTCCAACTTTAAGATCCTGTGTTCAAGATTGGACAGCATTTTCTATGATTGCAATGTCAAACTTGCCTATGGCCCTAACTCCTGAAACTATCAGACCATATCCACAGGCAAAAATGCAAGTGGGTCCACACAAAAACTGTAGAAAAGGCAAAAGTAGAATTCTGACAAAAATGCCTGAAAAAAGGGAACTAGAAGCAGAGACTGAGCTAAGGCCTGCTAATAAAAAGAAAAATCACTAAAAAAAAATCGAAGGTTTCATTCATTGCTGACAAAATTAGGGACAGCATTTTGGACATACATATGCACAGCTCAATGACGAGTTGGATGACAAGTCTTTACATTGTGGAAGTATCAGTGATTTTGAGACTAATGAAAATTATCTTGTGGAAATTTGTGCTTGTAAGGTGTGTGGTGGGAAAGAAGCAAAACTCTGGTGTTTAGTATGTTGGTGAAATTGAAGAAATAAGTGACAGAGTAGCAAAAACAAACTACCCACACCCATATGGTGGGAAATTCATCTTCTCTGAATGTCAAGATTGTGCAGTAACTGACCTTCAAGACATTATCATGGAGCTTCCTGCACTAGTTTGATGAACAGCCAAAGCTCTTGTATTTGGCTGTGATTTGGCCTGATTTCCCATAAAATACATTCAATGTTGCATTTAACTTGTATATTATCAAAATTAATTGTTAATATTATCTGAATCAATTATTATAAGCATTAATTAATGAATGCCCAGAAATGCCCCATTTCTGACTTATACCAGGCCAGAGCAAGTCTCAGAATTTTTGAAAATATGACAATATGTGTTTGCAATCTCTGCCCATAGGTAATACTGAATGAATTTTTTTGCTCATAAGTATCCAATGGATGGACAAAAGAAAGAAGATGGGAGTAGAGGCCTTTTCTGCAATTCTGCAAGTTCTCTACAGCTTCAAAATAGACTTTGAGTTTATATAACTTTATATTGGATAAGAAAGAGGTTTTAACAAGTGCTGGGGCAGGACCCAAATATCCTTAATTTTAATCTTAATTTGTATATGATTTATCAATTTCATGCTTTTTCATAATTTAGTAATTAGTAATTTAGTAAGCTTCTGTTGCAAATTGCATCTTGAGCCCTTAAAGGGGCTCTGAAGGTATTAATTATATGAATAATGAAAGAATATAAAAAGAGCATCAAATGATGTTTTCACTTTCATCCTAGCTAAACTATATGGCCCAATTCAAATTTACCATGAAATTTACCCATCCCCACCCCAATAATGGACAAATATATACCCTGAATTGTCAACAGCAAACCTAACTAGTGTTGGTAACTTCTTTGCACAGTTACAAAAATGAAATACTCTTGGAGCTCCTTTAAGGCCTCAAGATGCAGGCCTAATTAGCCCCAGAAGCAATTATTGAATTATGAAAATAAAAGCATAAAAATAAACATCAAACAATGTTTTCACTTTCATCTTAGTTAAATTACATGATCAACTGCAAATTTACCAAATAGCCTAGTCCATAATATGCTATGTATGTAAATTAAGACAAACATATTTCAGAATGGCCATTCTACTGACAGAATTGCAGGACTCCACCCTATGACTATTGGAAAAAACTACCTTATAAGCTTACATAGAATGGTACTATCCAATCTCCTTTAATTAAAAACATTTTAGTCATCTAGTTGGAAAATTTGGCCCATCTATATAGGAGAAATCTATATTTGCCAAACTAGTTGACAATAAATGTTGCCCAGCACAACTTTCATTTTCTGGTCAATATCTACAAAATCATATTATTGAGTTAGGAATAAAGTCAATACACCATTCAATGCCTTTTTTAAGCTGATTACGAATATAATAAGCATTTCTATCAGAAATGAATTTCAGCCCCCCCCCTTATATAGGCTATACCTAACCTAACCCAACCTAACCTAACCTCGAGTTGGCCTATATAGGGGGGGGGGCCTGAAACTCATTTCCAATAGAAATGCTAATTATATTTGTAATCAGCATAAAAAAAGGCATTGAATGGTGTTTTCACTTTTGTCCTAACTCAATAATATGATTTCGTAGATATTGACCTATTTTCCAACTAGTTGACTGTAAAACTAATTTATAAGCTTATAAAGTAATTTTTTCCAATAGTCAAAGAGTGGATATCCAAGAGTTGGCCATCACTAGGCTAGACCCAGGGGCAGTTTTGGGGCACATACCCCCTTGAAGGTCAAACTTTGTACTACAGGAACAGAGGGGCAAAAATACCAACAGAGGAGCCAAATTTTAAGTGTCCCCCAGACATTTGGCAAATTGTGTATCAAATCCTCCTGGACCTACTCTTAAGCTATCAAATTTAGGAAAAAGGACCATTTTCTCACATGGGCTATCTATGCTTGATCTTTTTTCCGAGTCCATTTCAGCTTTTATTACTCTAGAACTTCTGCTGATGTGTAGGCTATGCAGTATTTCTAATAAATGTTAGAAAAAAGTTTTTTGTATTTTTGCTTTACACCATATATAGCGCTAACTAAAACATGGCATATAAAAAAATAGATAGCGCTGTAAAAACAGGTAAAAAATGTGTGCTCCGAGAGCCAATTATAGTTAATAATAACGTTTGAATTGGTATTATATTTCTTCTAAAACACTAGATAAAATTTGTTGGCCTATTCTCATTATTTCAGTTGCAAGAATAATAATAATAATCTTTATTCTTTCCTTTTATCACACTGCAATAACATGGGTATCGTCAATTTAAGCACAAAAAAAGAAAAGCACAAAAAAACACAACACCAAAAAACACAAATGAACCATCACCGCTACTTCAGGACACTATTGTTGTAACATCTGACGTAGTAGGGCACAAAGGATTTTAGATATCTTGTCATCGAATGTGTAGGCGTTACAGTCTTATTCCTTTAACCAATTGCACCGAAAATAGGCCGAATTTGTTGTTGTCCTCCATTTTATGCTGAAACTATTGCTAAATAATTATTTATCAATGATAATTGACAACGGCAAAGATCATCAGGCAATATTCATCAACCCTGCCAATGAAGCAAAAACGGTGGAGCCAATTTAAAATTGGAGGGAGATTTACGAAAAATTAAGCAAGAAAAAACGGGTTTTAATTTTAATAAAATTTTCATCTAGCCTATGGAGGGGGATTGATGTGCATTTTCTTCTTCTTCAAACTCTATCGCCCATGAGACTCTTTTGGCTTACTTTCAGTGTCTACCTGTTTTAGTTGTTTGCCAATAGCTGTAATATTTCCAAAATTTATCGAAAAATTCGTTTATGGTATTTGACTACCGGACTACCAGTGGTATCTGAATTTGGGAAAAATTGGTTTATGACTCTACCAATAACACCTGATTTTCTGTCAGGTTATTGAAAAATTATAACAGGTTATTGACAGGTAAGGGCCAATTAATGCTGTTTAATTCTCCCTTATGAGACATTTTTTTCGAGTTACCCTGTACTCAAACAAAAGATGTTGCAGAATTCCATCTGTAATACATAGCCGTTACATTGACTATGGTTTGAGACCCGGTTTAGACTCCGAATACATCCATGAAAACAGCGTAACATTTAAGTTTATCGTGAAAGGGTTAACCCTGTCCTTTTGTTTTCATTGTTAGAAAACAAATAAAAAAATACCAGTTTATGAGAAATTTTTATGAGATAATATTTATGGGAAATTATGGGTGGAGGCATGTTGTCTAAAACCTGGACGGTGACAAATTTGTTTGTTTTCAATTTAGAAAAAAAGGGCATTTTAAAGGAAAATACCCCAGAAAAGGGTATTTTTTCATATCTAAGAGGACAAAAGTATAGGGGACCAATGGGGCCAAAAAGAGTTCGTTGATGTTGCAAGTTTTTTTCTCATAGTCTTTATTTTTGGTGGGTCTGTTATGAATCAGACAAATGATATTTATTGCCTTTATGAGAAGAGAGTCAGCTTAAAGATTACCTTTGATTCCTTGAAGACATGGGATATACTGGAAGCACAGTTTATATAATTATCCAGTAAGTTTACCGCAGATGCTTTCTGGCTCTTCATTCTCGGTGCGAACAAAAAGCTCCTCCCACTTATTTCTGCACTTATTGTCCACTTATTGGTGAGCCGGCCAAGTGGTTTTGTCAGTACTTGTTCCGTAGGTGATTATTCTTTGTCTATCCGTGAAAAGATCTAATGCCGCTTATGTTTATATCTGCAAAAACGTTCTCTGGAGCACTCGCACCTCGGTGAGGGTTTTTATAATGGGTGGGATAGGGAAAGATCATACTGGATAATTATATAAACTGTGGCTGGAAGTTATTCCACCTCAGTTAAACACTAAGTAGCACTCTGGTCAGAAAGAGAATGTCCTCGTCTGGATCGTTGTGCATATTTTTCAAAAAAGTGTTCCAAATTTTCCCATCAAAATTTTCCGATGGCAGAGCAAAAATATTCTTTCTTTCTTTTTTTGGGGGGGGGGGGGCGGGGGGTCACAGAAAAGAGTTTTTTAATTAGGTTAATTTAAGAAAAGCAAAGGGTCTTTTGAAGAGTTGCTATTATTCCCCAAAGTCAGTTGCAAGGCTGCTGTATTATTAATTAAATAAAAAAACAAGTTTTTTAAACTGAAAGTAAGGAGCGACATTAAAACAAAACGAACAGAAATTATTCCGTATATGGAAGGGGCTTTCCCCTCCTCAACGCCTCGCTCTTTACGCTAAAGTTTTTTTTTGTTTTAAAAAAAATAAAGTTTTGAGACAGAGTCAAACTTTAGCGTAAAGAGCAAGGCGTTGAGGAGGGGAAAGCCCCTTCCATATACGGAATAATTTCTGTTCGTTTTAAGTTTTAATATCGCTCCTTACTTTCAGTTTAAAAACCTTGTTTTTTTTATTTAATTTTTGAACGTTTTTGAATAAATGCAGGTTTTGATCTTGGCTCACCGTACATGAATAATTAAAACAAAATTTGCATATTAATTTAATTTTATTTGGTTAAATGGCTTTCTCGAAACTTGTTTAATTTTATTTACGAACGTTTTTATTAGTAATAAATATACGTAACTTACGGAATAACTTACGTAACGAACTTCTATATTCATATATTTTTAATACATATATTAGGGGGTTCGCCCCCTAATCAATACCTTGCTCTTTAAGCTAAAGTTCGAATTTTGTTCTAATTCTTTAAAAATGACCGCTTAATCAAAAAGGCCGTTAATTAGAATAAATAGCTCTTATGAAAGTACTAAAAAATCTTTGGCTTAAAGAACGAGGTATTGACTTGGGGGAGAACCCCCTCATATACGTAATAATTTCTCTTCATTTTAAGTTCTAATGTTGCTTCTTACTTTCAGTTGAAAAAACTTGTTTTTTTAAATTTAATTTCTGATCGTATTTTAAATAATGCTTGGAAATCCGGCGCCCCTTTCATAGAAATGTCCCTTACCCCAAAGAAACATCCTCCACGGAAAGATTCTCCCGAGTAACCCCCTCTTTCAGCCCCCCCCCTACCAGAAAAAAATTCTTCCTGAAAATGTCTGTATATTTCCCAATAACCAATACAATATGTAAGCAATGGGCAAAGTTCATAACTTGCAGTCCTTCCCCTGGGAACTGTGGGGGATTAAGTCATCGTAAAAGACATATTTATTAAATTTTCGACTATGCTGAACAAACTGGCTATCTCAAAATTTTGATCGGGTGACTTTGGAAAAAAAATGACCGTGGGAGGGGGCCTAGTTGCCCTCCATTTTTTTTTGGTTCCTTAAAAAGGGCACTAGAATGTTCTCCGACAATGTTCTAGGACCACTGGGTCAATACGATCACCCCTGGGAAAAAGAAAAAAAAAAACAACAAAAAACAAACAAATAAACACGCACCCGTGATCTTTCTTCTGGCAAAAAATGCAAAATTCCACATTTTTGTAGATAGGAGCTTGAAACCTCTACAGTAGGGTTCTCTGATACACTAAACATGATGGTGTGATTTTCATTAAGGTTCTAAATTTTTTAGGGGGTTTTTCCCCCTTTTCTCGAAAATCAGCCAAATTTTCTCAGGCGCTTAACTTTTGATGGGTAAGATTAAACTTGATGAAACTTATATATTTGAAATCAAAATTAAAATCTGATTCTTTTGATGTATCTATTGGTATCAAAATTCCGTTTTTTAGAGTTTCGGTTACCATTTAGCCGGGTGGCTCCTTACTTACAGTTCGTTACCACGAACTGTTTGATCAAATAAATAAAATAACGTTCTTATAGCATTCAGAAAACTTTATGGTTTATCTAAAATAACATTGTCAATTTTATTCATTTCTTTTAGTAATTATTAAGTAATTAAAAGTTATTAATTACTCATTAATTTATTAATTATTCAGTTATTAATTACTTATTAATTAAAAGTAATTACTAAGACCTTACATTTCCATAAAAGGATGAAGTGATTACTTTTCTGGGACCTAAATTGAATGAAGAAACTCGCCGAAGTAAAAGAACTTCGTAAAAAGTCTTATTTTTTTACGTTCTGGGTATTTAAAGTATAGTTGATTCTAATCGAAAGAAAATACAAATCATTTTATTTAAAATATATTTTATGATTCTGAAATTGTTGGTAAAAATAAAACTTAGGTACTCTGAAATTTATTCTTGTATTAGAATAGCAAAGATATTGCAAGCTCTGGGTGAATATGGGTCGCAGCAATCATCAATTATGTCTTTCCATCATTCTATTCTTGTTTCCTTTTTTATCTATTTTACATAAACAAGGAATTTTAGGTTTGATTCCCCCCCCCCCCAAATATTGGACTAAATTTCCGGTTTTATTTCTTGTTATTAATTTTTTCACAATTTATTCAAGTCATACTGCGACCTCTTTGCTTCTCATTTGTGCTAATATGAATACGGATTAAATTACCCAATTTGACGTGTCTAATAGAGAGCAAACTACAGAGGACCCTCGTAGAGACCTAATGACCTTTCTTACGGAAAAATTAGTTCTCTAAGATTTTCAAGGCCCTTTGCCAGATGGATTATCAAAATTTACGTGCAAACTGCCCGAAACTACACTCAAGGAAAGATTAAAATATTTGACAAAGTTAGGGCAGGTGTCTTCAATGGAATCTTTTTAATTTTGCAACTACGGAAGGGGTCTAGAAAGGAGTCTGAAAAATACAAATTGACCAATTCATTTTATCTATGAAAAAACAACAAGTCTAATACAAACATAAACTCAAACTAGTAACTCTACCTGGGCTCATCATCTTGTTTGAGACTTCGGTCAAGATTTTATTTTTATTTGTTCGTAAATCCTCCGATTTATTTTTAGAGATATTGTTTCCCTTTTCTCTCTTTAATTAAGGTTTACCCATTTATCTGTGGTTTTCTCTGGCCCAAATCTATTTTTGAGGGCAAATCTCGTAAAATAGGTTTCCCCCCCCCCGTAAAAGAGTATTTATTTATTTTTTTTTTTTGCTCCGTAGTTTTTCTTTAGCTGCTCAAAAACATGATAATTTTCAGACGAACAAAAAAAGCTTTAAAAAAAATATTCAGGTTTGAATTTTTTTTTGTGTCCCTGACACTTTAAGTAAACAGACTAACATTTGGGCACGGTGCCAGCTGATTCCTCATTTAAGTACTTTTTGGAAGTAAAAATTCTGGAGTTTCGGGGAATCATTAACTTTTAAAAGGATAAAGACTCAGGTTCAAAAATATACTAATGAAGTGTTGAAAAAAAGAGATTAATTTAAGTTTGTGTTTTTGCCTCTGTTGTTGTTTTTGGGGAAAGGAGAGATAATTATTTTCATTTTAAGATATTATTATGTGACTATTATGAATTTATTATGATTATTATAGCGGAGATATTGACACGGCCTTGTGCTGATATCTGTTTGTTGAATAGACAATAGCATAAGGCTACTGGAACAAAGTTTTAAATGTCTTGCTCGCCCAATTCAAACATGTTAAATCATCAGTCCTGAATTTGCTGGATCGAATATTAATCGTTTCCTCAGTCCAAATTTGCTTCAATCTTAAAGAAAGAAAACACTTCTTCTCAAGCGAGATTACGAAAATACTTTTTATTACGAAAAGACGTGATAGGACAGACATGTGGACGGCCTTTCATTATAATCCTAGTAACATTATTCCAGAAATTTCTTCTGAAATTTACCCTTTTGCGAAATCTTTTCAAAATAAATACTTTTTTCTGACATTATTATTCGCAGTGTAAGCTTCAGCAGATATCAATGATAGTGAACATATAGAAGAAGGAACATGTTAAATTAGTATGTAGGACTTGATGATCGAGCTCTGTTATTTGGAAACTGTCTGTTTCAGCCTTTTTATCCTCGCTAATTCTAATTTGTTAACGCTTTTCTCAATGCTACCAAAGGTTTACATATCGTCCAAAATACGTCATATTTGTCAAAATATAAATAGATGTTTCGTCAAAATAGGAAAAAGAGGAAATATTCATGATATTTACAGGGATATAGAGGATAAATCACAAAAAGTATGACAATAAATTCCACAGGCCCATTATGTATGACCTAGGGGGTAGAAGTTTTGTAGTCAGTTGGGTTGAAAACCCAGGATGTTTTTGAGAGATGGCAGACAGGCGAATACTCCCCTCTGGGTTTCAATATAACTAACAAACAATATAACTTTGGAGTACTCTGCTTAAAAATAACAAACAATTAACTTACCGATACCCGATTACCTTACCCATACCAGTATGAGAAGGGGACTCATCCAACTGACATGAAAGGGATAATGATCTAGTATAGAGTCAGTTTTCAATACTCAAGTTTGGCCCTATCATTTAGACTAAGTCCTTTTCACCCTTATTGGTAATACCACCCCTTATTTATACAAATTTATGAATTAATCCATCTGACTAAAGACAAATTTTATGCGATAAATTACAGAATGAATTTTTATTTTAAAATAATAATTTTTCATTTTAGTATTTACGAGAACATTTTATCTGAAAAATGTTGCATTTAAGGTTCATAGACTAGAGATTGGAATGGAGGGAAGGATACCCCAAACTGATCTATAAGTGGCCTTGATCTTGTTAGAGAATCAATTGGTGTATAGTAGGGCAAAGAAGGAAACTTTCAAGAAGCAAAACAAGCCAAAGAGCCAACAGGAAACCACTCGGACGGAGTTGATTAGGTTTTTGTTTCTACTAAACGAACTTGACGATAACACGAAATGGCACGAATTTCAAAGCTTTTTAAATTTACTATTCCTTAAAACAGCGACGCTTTCTTATTGAAAGTCGGCCAGACTAAAAAGTAGTAGCCACCATTGGCCCTAGTCAGTTGGAGGGGAGTCGGGCAACCCTGCATCTAGCTTAAGCAGAGAAGATGCCAAGATTGGCTTTAATAATTTTGGAATTTTTTTTTTCTGCTAATTTTGCATCATCAAATTAAAAAATATTTGGTCTACCTCATTTGTCTATATATCCTACCTACGTTTATCCAGGAAAAATAAAAAAATATTTTTTTTAGTAAATAAAACCACTCGTTCATGATAAACTACATGATAAATATTAACTTTATGTTTATATTTCTTTTTTGTATTTATTTCATTTTAATTTGTTTTATATTTTCTTGTCATGTGGCATCCGCTGCTAGCTGTGTTCTGGCAACCAAAATAATATATTTATTATTTTATTAACTTTATGAAACATCACACAAAGAGCCAAACTGAAACACTTACGCACAAGGGGGTGGTGGTATATGGGGATTCCATTTTCTAGGATTGGTTTGAAGGAATCTCCTCCAAAAAGCAATGGCCAAAAACTTGACTTTTTTTATTTGACTCCCCCCTCTCCCATACGGAAAAAAGTGTGGCCAAAGTTTGACGGAGACTATGACGCAACTTCATAGGCATACTGAAAAACATACTAAGATCTACTTTTTATGACAATTAAATTAAATTTAATTAAATTAAATCTAAATCAAATTACAAGCCAGAAATACAAAATACATTTCAACTTTCTAAAAACACGACAAAATTCACATTGACAATCAGGACGTCAATTGACTAAACGAAGGGGAGTGGAGAGGAGGCAAGGTGTATGCTTTGACATGAAATGTTTTCATTTCCTATCAAAAGTAGCCACTTTTCAAGCCTCCTCTTTGCATTTTGAAACTTGATGGAAAGCCGTGGCACCCTGGAATACCCCACAATAACGTCCCAGATTGTTATGGCACAGCCAAAGAAAGAAATTGAAGCGACAACAATAGCTAAGATAAATCCAATGGCAAGAAAACAATAGGTTATCATACGGTATTTCTTCATATCAATGCTAAAAAAAAAAAAAAAAAAAAAAAAAAAAAAAAAAAAAAAAAAAAAAAACTGGACTCGACTAATAACAAACAGGATTATCGGATAGGGGTTAAAATGAGGTGATAAGATAAACTCACAGAGGATGGGGTTGAAAACCAAAGAACAAAGAGGTTAGAGAGGTTAGGAAACTGATGCCTCTTCAACATCAATCTTACTTCAACTTTTCAAAATGTTGATCTTTTCAACAGGCCAATGCAAGTTAATTGAAAACAAATAAAAATCAGGATTGGGAATAGAAAATGGCACCTCCTCAATGCACTCAGCAACACATAAGATTCTGGCACATAATACTTATTCACATAAAATAAATACACGAATTTATCAATAAATGGATGCTAAATCAACAAACAATACAGATAAATACAAGGATAGACTAAATTCCTAAGCACTTCGTATGATATCCGTTTTCCAAACTCTTTACAAGTACACAAAAAAACAAAAAATGAAATTCTATTGGATTTCTACAACATCCCTAAGTAATATGAGCAAAATTGATTGTTTTTAAAGTCAAATGCTTCTAAATACTACTACTATTATTAATAACACCGCAACACCAAGCCGCCTGAGGCCAACACAGCTACGCACGCTCCTCTTCCAACTTAATCTATTCAATAGCTCCCCTCTTTAAACCATCTCAGGAAATTACCATTTCCCTTAAATCGGTTTTTAAGACATCCTCCCACCAAAACCGCAGACGACCTGCTTTCCATTTAACCCTAGACGGCTGGCCGAAAAGGACAATCCTTGGCAATACTTCTTACTTGTCATAAATGTCATACTTCATCCACAGAATGTGCCCCAGCCATCTTAAACTCCTAAAAAACGCGTCCTAGCCTCCTAAATACTCCTAAAAAAATCTGGTTTGGAATCACAACCATTTCAAACAAGTGATTTATATTCTGCAGTCTCCACACTTTTTGGGTATTCTCCCATTTACAATAATTCCGCTGGATAATTACTGTATGTCCAGAAAAATAATCAACGAAAACGGAAAACCGCAAAGAGCAAATACCTACTTTTAATGTTTATTTTTTTAACATTAAATTAATTTTTAATATTTATTACTCTCTCAGGCCAAAGAGTCTTTGTTTGGGTCTAAAGTTTTGTATTTTTTTCTATGTTTCTTTTAAATAAATTGATTGATTGATATTTTCTTTTATGTGGAATTTTCATTTTGTTTATTAATTGCAGGGAGTATCGTTATTAATTATGGAAGAATTACCACCAATATTGAAAGGTGGAATAAGTTGGGAAGCCGGCGTGATCCGAACCATGATTTTATGTGTCATTTTCTTGAAGTGTTAACAATTGGTTTTGTTTTAGTTGACTTCTTAGATTTTCTCCTCTTTTTTCTGGGTATGCTTTTTGGGTATTCTCCCATTTACAATTACTCCGTTTGATAATTTACTTGTTACAAAGGGAAATAAGTTGGGCATTCCGTAATTTCATTTTGTAGCTCAGATTTTGGAAGAGAATTTAAATTTACGCAAGCCAAATTCTGGCTAAGTGGACGCGCGCTGGGCTGAGAATCCGAGAATTCGGGTTCGATCCCTGGTGTGGTCAGTTTCTTAGTTTGGGACGCAGGTCAGTGATGTGACCCTGTAAGCTTAGCCAGAGTCAACACAGCTCTAAATGGGTACCTGGAGAAATCTGGGGAAGGTAAACAGGAAGGGTTTGCGAAAGTATAGGTTGGCCGGCCCCCAGCCCCCCATTGCACTTCCTGGCTGAAGGGCCACGAAACGGAGATCAGCACCGCCGGTTTGGACCTTAAGGGTCTAGTGCCGCATCCTTTACCTTTTTTTTTTAAGCCAAATGTTAATAGGACAGAGGGACTGTCAAAATATGGCTTAATTCAACAATCGATGCCTTATCAATCAAACTGCATGTAGCGCCAGTCACAATAACAGTTCTAATCAATATTTTTGAGCCAATACATTTAAGCCAATGATCATTACGATGCGGTAATGAATATAATGACTATTATTTATGATTAGGAAAAGAGTCAGTTGATGGCATTTTTTAGTATTGATTTCAGTTGATGGTCTTTTTAGTAAGACTAAGAGGAGTGTCAGTATTATGATGGGATAATGAATATAATAATCACTATTTTTAATGATTAAGAGGGTACCTTTTCAGTATTGATTTCGGTTGATGGTCTTTTTAGTAAGACTAAGAGGAGTGTCAGTATTATGATGGGATAATGAATATAATAATCACTATTTTTAATGATTAAGGGGGTACCTTTTCAGTATTGATTTCGGTTGATGGTCTTTTTAGTAAGACTAAGAGGAGTGTCAGTATTATGATGGGATAATGAATATAATAATCACTATTTTTAATGATTAAGAGGGTACCTTTTCAGTATTGATTTCGGTTGATGGTCTTTTTAGTAAGACTAAGAGGAGTGTCAGTATTATGATGGGATAGTGAATATAATAATCACTATCTTTAATGATTAAGAGGGTACCTTTTCAGTATTGATTTCGGTTGATGGTCTTTTTAGTAAGACTAAGAGGAGTGTCAGTATTATGATGGGATAATGAATATAATAATCACTATTTTTAATGATTAAGAGGGTACCTTTTCAGTATTGATTTCGGTTGATGGTCTTTTCAGTATGATTAAGAGGAGAGTCCCTCTAAATATAATGATTATTCTTATTCATCAGAAGGGGAGCCAGTTTATGGCCTATTCAGTGTTATTAAGAAGAGATTCAGTATTGTGACAGGGAAATGAATATAATGACTGTTATTTATGATTAAGAGTGGAGTCAGTTAATGACCTTTTCAGTATTGATTTCAGTTGATGGTCTTTTCTGTATGATTAAGAGGAGAGTCATTAATATGATAGGGTAATAAATATAATGACCATTCTTTATGATTAAAAGAGGAGTCAGTTGATGATGGGGTAATGAATATGACGATAATTCTTTACAGTTGAAGGGGAGTCAGTTGATGGCTCTTTTCAGTATGATTAAGAGGAGAGTCAGTTGATGGTCACTTACTCTTGATTTACGCGAGTACAGTGCCACGCTAATAAGCATTCCGTTCTATTTTTAACACATTGCGCTTTAATTACACGAAAAAATAAACATATGAAGCATTCCTTTAGGTTCACTTTGTACTTCCCCTTGAAACTTTCTTTACGAGAGAATAGTCCATGAAAACGATATAGTCCAGAATATTCCTGGACAATCGGAATATTTTGCTTCGCCCCACAGCCCGCGGGGGAAGGGCTATAAGCTATGGACTTTGTCCATTGTTTACATATAATATTGACTATTGGAAAGTAGACAGATATCTGTTGCTTGTTTCAAGCAAATGTTTAGCAGATAAATCAAACTTATTAATGAAATTGGGTTAAAGGAAGGCCTAGTATTTATTCTTATTATTCCTGGAAAAAAAATAGCTGATTTGAGCTATTGTCTTTGCAGTTTTAACCACTTGAAATTTTTTTTCCCCTTCTCAAACACAAAATTTGAAGCTCCTTTGTCCAACCCTCCCCCTTCTTTTTCCTGACGGTACCATGTAGCTTAAATACCATCTCCCAAACCAATCCACAGATATTACTGATATAATATCCCGATATCCTGGATAAAAGAATTGATATTTCTTAAAAGTTTCTTTTCTACGTCACAACTAGTCGATACTAGTCGTCACATACGTCACAACTAGTCGTCACATACGTCACGATACATAGGTCACAACTAGTCGATTGTTAATCCATCTGTTCTGGTGGCTCTCCATTTGTGCGTATTGACAGCTCGTATAGGGGGTGGTAAGTCAAATTTAAGCGTTTTACCCATGTGTCACAGCTATTTTGATCGTTTCACACTCGAACGCTGGTTGAGTTTTCGTAACTCCTCTAACCGAATAGAGTCAGCTCGTAGTCCCTTAAGGATACTGGGAATTCCTCTAATAAAATTTGGCAAAGGTGGTTTTAGGGTATTAAAAAGAACTCCAAAGTGGTTCCGCTTAAAATTTTGCTTGACAATCGGAATATTTTTGCTTGACCCCACAGCCCGCGGCGGAAGGGCTATAAGCTATGAACTTTGCCGATTGTTTCCGCATAATATTGACTGTTGGGAAGTAGACAGATATTTTTGTTTGGTAGGGGGGGGGGGCATTTTTCTAGCGTGGGAGTGGGTTATGTAGGAGGATCTTTCAATGGAGGAAGTTTCTGTGGAGGAAGGAAATTTTCCATGGAGGGGGAACTAGATATTCGTGCACTATTTAAAAACAATCAGAAATTAAATAAAAAAGTTTTTAAACTGAAAGTAAGGAGTAACATAACAGCTTAAAGCAAACAGCAATTATTATGTATATGAGGGGGGTTACAACCTCCTTAATACCTTGCTCTTTACGCTGAAGTTTTCTATAACTCTTAAAAAGCTTATTATTATAATTGAAGGGCCCTTGTGTATCAGGAGGTATTCACGTAAGGAGCGAGGTATTCAGGAGGGGGCAATCCCCCTCATGTAGGCTTACGAAATAATTTCTCTTCGTTTTAAGTTTTAATATTACCTGCTTCCTTTCAGTTTAAAAACTTATTTTTTATTTGATCCCCTAAAAACACTGTTTTCTGTTTTTACAAACACAGCTTAAATAGTAAACTTAAAATATAGTCTAGTTTTTACGGCTAAGCCAGAGTAAAGCTTTCAGTAATAAATAACCAGATCCCAAAGCATAAATAACTAATTCTCTGTTTTGTCTTTGCTGGTTCTCCAATTCTAAAGTCATCAATCTTCGGTTCATTCGACTAATTTGTCTTCTCAAATTATCAATTTCTTCTGTAGCATCACTGACACCAGACAAAGATGCAATAGATTGACTAAAACAGAAAGCATTATTAAATTTGAGCTCCATTTCCCTGGATATACAGGGTGTTAAGGGCATATGCAAACTGACAGGCATGCCCAGGCAAAAAAGGAAAAAACAAGTGAAAATACACAACTCAAGAATGTTTAACCTTCCTTTACATATATAGTAGTTTTTGGAAATAAAAAAATTATTAATGTTTGAATTTATGAAAACTGTTGCCAAATTTAGCTAATTTTTGGGGTTGTTTGTTTTTTACGGCCCAATGCTGCAACACTGACGATGGTTAAAGCATCGATTGATTCTGGCTCATCCCTGATACCAAACAAAGAAGCAACAGTTTTACTAAAACAGAAATGGCTCTTAGATTCAAGCTCTATTTCCAATTCCATGGATATACAAGGACACAGGGCATAGGCATACCGACTATTCATTGCTCATGCAAAAAATCATCACCGAAACACAGGAAACACCGAAACATCACCGAAAACACACGAGAAAAAGGCCTAAGAAAATTTAACCTTCCTTTGCAGGCATAGTAGTCTTTGGAAACAAAAAAAAATTATTACTGTTTGAATTTCTACGGATGAAAACAATTGTCAAATTTAAATAATTTTTGGAGGGCTATTTATTTTTACGGTTCAACGCGGCAACACTGACAAAGTTCAATTATCGATTACTTCTGTAGCATCACTGATGCCAGACAAAGAAGCAACAGAATGACAAAAAAAAAATCTGGTTTTCAGATCTAAGTTCCATTTCTTGGATATACAGTTTTCAGGGCGTAGACATAGATTGGGTTCTAGAAATAGAACTCTCGAGTTTGATGGTGTCATTATGGGATTGGGCATTAACGTGTCTGGTAGATGATATCATTGGGCATTATTGCCCAACGTAGATGATATCATTGGGCATTGGGCATCATTGGGCATTAACTGAGTAGATGATATCATTGCTCTTACTGCTGATCCATCAACTTCTAGCATTTAGCATCAGCTGATCCCTCAGCTGATGCTAAATGAAATAGCATATTTCTCTCAGCTACTAGTTATGAAGATCAACAAGGTCAAAACTAAAGTCAGGGGCCTAAATATACATTCGGATTATCAGTATGTGCTTCAAGAATAGGAATTTGTAAAAGTCAATAGCTTTACATTTATCTTGGCTTGCTAATAGACTCTCGTAAAGAATGAGATCTTGACATTCAGAACAGAATTAACAAAGCCCAAGCAATCTACTCTCAACTAAACTGCCATTTGTGGAACTGACGGGTGATCATTATGAAGAAAAAAATTATATCTATAAATCGGCTGTGAGACCTGTTCTCTTTTAAGCAGTTAGGACTTGGCTAATGAAGACGCTTCGTGGTATGGAAGTCTCTGACCACCGCTGTTTACGAAAAATCCTGAGGATTCCTTACTCCGACAGAATCTCAAATGCTGATGTACATCACCGCTGATACAACATCGAGCCCATAGTCACGATCGTCGAACAAAGACGATTGGTTGGCTTGGCCATGTTCTAAGAAGAACCAATGACCGCATTACCAAGCAAGTGCTTCCAGCTGCTCGTTTGCCAGACTGGCAGGGAATTCCTGGCAGTCAACTGAAGAATTGGTGGACAACTGTCAAAAACGACCTCAATTCCATTAGTGGATTTCAAACACTTGGCAGGAGGTGGGAGCACTGCTTACTCAAGTTTTCTGAAGAGCTGGCACAAGATCGCTACAAATGGGAGTGATTTTCTAGATGCCGGGTGGGGTGTTTACGTCTGGCCCCGCGGCAAGTACAAGTATGCAAGGCATACTGACGATTCATTTCTTAGGCATTAGATAATTTCGGAGACCACACTGCCTTTCCATGACGATAAATAAAAGTTCAAATAGAGATAAAATCCTTTTAATAGACATTGATGATGATAACAGTGATAGAAATTTCACAAAAAATACCAGATATTTCGGTCACATATGCAGCGACCGTCATCAGAAGTAAACCAGATGGCGTTTTACTACTGATGACGGTCACTGCATATGTGACCGAAATATCTGGTATTTTTGGGTAATTTCTATCACTGTCTATTAAAAGGATTTTATCCCTATTTGAACTTTGATTTATCGGTAGGCATTAGAGCAGGCCAGAATTGAGCCAAATTGAATTATTGTGACTTTTAAATTGTTGGCAGGGCAAAGAAGGGTAATATGGACAATTTTTTAGAGCCAGAAGCCAGGACAGTGTGTTTTTTTTAGCTTTCGTTTTTTTTTGTGCCGAAAAGATTTTACAGCAACATAAAGAGGCTATTGTAAGCAAAACTTATTTTCTTTATTTTATCCTTTAGCCCATTTTAAAGCATTCGGTGACAAACTTGTATTTTTGATCATTTCTGCAATATATATCGGATTACAAAAAGTGTGACAGAACCCAGACAAAGGGTATTTTAGGCATACAGCCTAATATGTAAAAACTTCAGGGCGTAATAATTATAGATCCAGTAAGAAATAAAAACAATGGATTGGAAAGCCATAAGAAATCACTTACTAATAATAACTGCTATGAATTTGAAATTATTCAAACTTAGAAATTTTTTTTATTCAGTGCAAAAATTGTTTATTCAGCGCAATAAAAATTCCAAATAGATTTTTTTATGTACATCTATAAGGGTACTTTTAATCATCCCTTGGGGGGGGGAGGTTCTCTAGGTAATAGCTTGAGTAAAATTGAAAAAAGTGCATTAAAAGGACAATGCTGTCTAATTTTTTCATGGATGTCCACCAAGAAATGAAGGGTCTATGTTAACTTTTAATACTCCCTCCATTGATTGTATAGTTATAAACTTTTTTTTTTTAACTTTACGAATGGTGCAAAGTTTCTTATGGATAATATTCAGTCTGTAATTTTCGATCTTTGATTGCACGATTTCATCATTTTATGTTATATTTTTCAGCAACAAAAAGTCTAATGAGACAAAAATCTTCAGAATGAATTATTATCATATCCAAAATCGATAGTCCCGAAACACTCCTTTTACTAGGAAAAAGAGGGAAAAACTCGAATACTTCTGCTATATTTTCTGAATTGAAATGCCATTTTCTGAATTGGAATGCCGTTTTCTTTTAACTCGAGTCCTTAAAAGCCGGATAGTGAAGTCAGAACAAAAAAAAAAAAAAAAAATATAACATATCTTCCGTTCCAGCCTAAGCGAGGTCAAAGGGAGTTTAAAAAAAAATCCAGTTTTAAATCCATGCATATTTCCTAGATTTGATTTTCATTATCTAATAATTCAAGCCCAGGGACCAAAACTAATATCGAGGATGTCCTGATTTTTGTTGTTGTTCGTACTATTTGAAGTGATGAACAGTTGACGTATGGATAGTATTAGTATGTGAGTTTTTTTCTTTTATGGTTTTCGCCCTTCCTTTTTGTCTTTTATTTGTATGTTCTGCTTAGTTTTGTGAAAGAACATTTCAATCAAATAAAAGGTATACAGAAGAAAAAAATATGGGCAAAAACGCAAACATCTAATCCAAGCAGAAAATACAAATAAAAGGATAAAAGAAGAAACAAAAAACAAGAGCAAAAAAAAACCGAGGGGTTGTCCACTCCCGAACACCATGGCATACAGACAAAGTTCATATAATAACCAAAATTAATAAAATGTCATTAAAATCCATCCCGTGGTATGTGTTTTGTTTTCGCCTGTGTTTTTGTTTCTTCTTTTTGCTTTTTTTATTTGTATATTCTGATTAATTTAGTTGCTTTTCTTCGTTAAACAAGGCTTCTGGACGTGAAGTCGAAATATCCAGACATATTTTATGATAGAAAGTTTTTTTTTCCAGTTTTCTCCGCTGTCTTATTTATAATAGTATAAACATTTTCTATATTTTCATTTGTTTAAATTTGTAAATAGAAAGACAGCGTGGTCTAAAAAATTATCTATGCGAGATAAAAAGGGTGAAAATACCACCAGCGAGGTGTTTGAAGTAAACAGCGTTTCAATCAAATTCTATTCTCAAAAAACGAAATATAAGTCCATGACTCTTCTCTTTTATACTGAACCAGGGAGGGGGAAGGGGGCAGTCCCCCCAATAATGCGGAGAAAAAATTATTATCCCACATTTCTAGAATATCTAGATATGGACCCCTCTTGCCACCCCCCTCAATTCAAAAACAGTCTCCCTTTTCAAAAGATATATTCAGCCAGCAGAGATCACCATTTTCACTTTAAACCCCACACGAATACAGACTACAACATCTGAAAAGTAGAAAATGAACAATCGGCAACAATAAACATACTTGCTGGTAAAAGTCGATTTTCAAATTATTATGCGAAGGAGCATGCGCATCTGTATCAGTCTCAGGTAGCTTAGTGGCATAGTGAGGTGTTAGTAGTAGTAGCAGCATTATGCCCAGGTGCATAGGCAATGCGAGAAGATGCATCCAGATAAGAGCTCATTTCAATGGATAAGAGCAGCCTTTCTTATTTTTTGTTTAGCAAATACATCTAGATTTCAATTCTGACAGTGATTAAGCTTCCCGACACACCGCTAAGAAGAATTCGAGAATTTATCTGGCACATTTCCAGAAAATCGGGACTTCCCCTTGCTGATTTTAGAAAGAAACAAGATTTACTTGGATTAAAAATGAAACAAAAAAAATAATAAAAGTTTTGGAAATAATGGCGGAAGATGTATCTGGGATCTTATTTACTTATTAATCGAAAAAAAAAATTCAAAAAAATTAAATTTCAGATAAAAGTGAAGAGCCATGTTAAAACTTAAAACAAGCAAAATAGTCACGTAATGATTCGAAATTAAAACGAATGAAAATTACTATTAGAAAATAAACAAACAAAACACGAAATTAAAGCGATTAATTACATCAAACGTAAAGACAATAGATATAGCTATAGATGAATTAATGAGTCCTAAAATGGACAGGTATTAAAACCTGCGATTAAAATTTGGTGGTATTAAAAAGATTACCTTCTAGTGAGACTATCTTCTCTTGTAATATTCACTCCAGCTTCCCTGATTTCAGATTGAGTTTGATGTTTGGCTTTTACAGTAACTTTTTCTCCGTCGTCATCTTCAGTAATTTTGAAGGTCTCATCATTTAGTGTTATGATTCTAGGAGGAGTCTAAAAACAGGTTTTCTTTAAAAACCGAGGAGTCTAAAAACAGAAGGAGTCTAGGAGGAGTTCTAGGAGGAGTATAAAAACAGGTTTTCTTTAAAAACCGAGGAGTCTAAAAACAGAAGGAGTCTAGGAGGAGTATAAAAACAGGTTTTCTTTAAAAACCGAGGAGTCTAAAAACAGAAGGAGTCTAGGAGGAGTTCTAGGAGGAGTATAAAAACAGGTTTTCCTTAAAAACCAAGGATTGGAAAAATTTAACTATGGGGAACCACAGTGTATTCTGAGCATATACCCTCCCAAATTCTTTCCTGGGTGCTTCGAGCCGATTTTGGAGAAAGCTCTACTGAATAATTATTTTTCATTAAAAAATGGATACTGGTGCTTTATGTGGACACTGCTGTATACTAACGAGACGAAAACCACCAGACAGGTCAATAGACCGCTATTGAGAAATGGAATACAAAGCGTAGTTTTCATTGCGTTTACGATATTTAAACTGTTGTTTTTGGGGAATTAGGGGGGGGGGAGGAACCTAGGTTAGATTAGGTTACGTATTTAATATATGTATGCTTTACCCCCACTCCCTGATGTGCAAATATATAGCCGAAATTTGTTTCTAAACTATTAAATATTCATCCTATTTTATTTTATTTCATTAGCATTAACAAAACTGGACTTTTTAGCAGTGTCCACATAATGCACCAGTACCAAAAAAATCATAATAAAATTTGAAATGTTCAGCAATAAAATTCCAATCAAATGTAACATGATAAATATTCAGTAATAAGTAAGATATCAGTAATTCTAAAAAAATTATATATAAATTATATAATAATCTAAAAAATATTTTTGTTAAAAATCAGACTATTCTATTTCTTTATTTGAAGCTAAGAGAGGTCAATTTAACAAAGTTGACGAAATAAATCACAGAAAAACTTTAAAAGCAAAACAATCTTTAATTATAAGATGATATACAATTTGTCACATAAAAAGAAAAATACATCGAAGATAAAATAGTACTAGAATACTCATCATGTTCGAACTTTTCCCAACACAATTACAAAAAAATAAAACTACAAAAGAAAAAAAAAATTACGAAACCAAATTCAAAAAGAAGATTCATCGCTATATTTGGTCTTAATCGTACTTTGATTGATTGAATTAGCTCTAATATATTGCAATTCATTACATTAATGGTTGAATTAATAACTGCAATTTAAGAGACAAATATTTTTTTTAAATAAAAGCGGGTGAGCCAAAGACTTATCGCAAAAAAAAGAACAACACAAAATTACTAAACAATATTAAAAAAAAGAAAGACAGCAGAAAAATAACTAATTTTGATTTATCGATGAAAAAGAGTTCAGTTATTTTGATTTAAATAGATTACGAATAGTCTGTTTTTTTCAAAATGACGGACTGAACGCTTTTATGCACAATGGTGCAGAACCGACCACAGATGAGAAAAAAGTCCAATTTTTCGAATCTTTACAGCAAGGCCGTATCCAGTGGGACTGGGGGGGGGGGGTTTAGGGGGTTTAAACCACCCCCCAAAATGTTTGTCTGACTCGTAAAAACGTAACAAAAATGTATATAAACAAATTTTGTATGAGTTTTTTGTGGTTTTTTAGTGTACCCCCCCCTATTTTTTTTTAGTAAAACCCCCCTCCGAAAAAAAATCCTGGGTACGGCCTTGCTTTACAGAGGAGTCTTAATGAGATATTTCAGTACTTTACGTGAATAGTTTTATTAAAAAAAATAAAAAAATGCATAAACACTCGAGCGTGTTAGTAAAAAATATGTCTTCATTTTGCTGTGCTGTGTTAAAATATTTACAGAAAATATGCAGTACATAAAATGTATGCAAGGTAGTCTTGGATACAGAGGAAAATCAACTGTTTTGTCCAATCATGACAAGTTTCCCGTGAAGTAAAACGTGGTTTACCTCCCGTGAAGTAAATAAATATCTGCAAATGCAACCAGTTAAAATTAAAAAAAATTTTACAAGACAGTATTTTCTTCTTTACAAAAATGGACTCAAAAGTTTTGAACATAACGTTGCAGACCAAATACGAGAATTAAGTACACAATTCAGTATACAACTAAAAAATGGCTTCACGTTTCTGTGAAGTATTTAAAGTACTTAGTACAGAATCAAGTACATATAATATATTAAGATAGCATTGGACGTGGAGGTACGGAAACACTTCTGTCCAATCAGTGTCAGTCTCCTGTCAAATACAGCGTGTCGTGTCTCATGTGAAGCAAATATATGTGAAGCATGCTTCACAGATATAGGCAATAGATAAGCTCTCTTAAAGCTACGAAACAATAGTTCCTTCTTTCAACGAGATAATCTGAGCTCTTTCATTCATAATGGTAAAGAATTCGTTAGCAGTGGCATAATTTCGTCAAAATCCAGGGGGGGGGGGGCAAATTTGGATCCAATTTTCCCAAGTCAAGTAAAAATAACAGTGAAAACTGAAAAATGAGCCATATAGTACCATAAAGGTAAATATATACTAAAGAAAACTGTTTGAATTATGCAGATTTATCTTAGTTTTGACAATATTTTTGAAGAAATTAAATTTCAGCTGGAGGGGTATACTGGGGTCTGGGGGAAACCGAGGTCTGAAAGGGGCAGTTACCCATCTGCCCCATACAAAATTACGCCCCTGCTGGTCAGAGGGGAAACAAGGAAGAAAAGGCTTTTTAAAATTTTACAGAGGTATAAAAATAAATATGTCATGATACTTGTATGATAAACCTCCTACCACTACACTTAATCATTCATTGACGCATTATAGAACCGTTATTTTTCGTTAGTTTCTTTCAGTTTAGCGTGACATATGACACAGAGAAGTGACAAAATAGGTGGAAAATATATAATTGGGCTATATATTTGTACATTGGGGGGTGGGGGTAAAGTATTTGGACAGTGTGAAGTTAGAAAACAATTCTTGCTACATAATTTGTAGATTGTACCTAACACATTAAGCAGACCCGCCATACTTTATCCTCCCCCCTCCCGCTAACATGCTAATATCTAGCCCAAATTTGTTTGTAAAGTATTATATTTACATCTTAGTTTGGTATATGTTCTTAGGACTTAGCGTCATAGAAACATATTAGAAGAATATTAGGTAGGGGGCATATAATACAAGTACCTATGTCATTATTCTATAGGAGCTGTTGAATTTTAGATTTTGAAAAAAGCATAAACATTTCAGGTTGTGACTAAATAATGTGACTCCAATTTGTTATACAATACACAGTGCAGTGGCCTTCATAAAAAATTATGCAAGGTCTTTCAGCAAGAGGTGATGAAGCATGTTTGTCCAACCATTTAGATCCTTAAACTGAGGACTTAACGCGAAATCATCATCCACAAATCACTTCATATTACCCCTATATAAACTTAGACTACAGTTTTACAGATTTATTATTGTTTCTCACTGGAAAATATTTTGTTAGGTAACGTCTCTACTCCTGCCATCTATTCATTTACAGTCATAGACAACGATATTTTTTACTAAATCAAGTGCTGCTGCCATCTATTCCGTTATATATAGTCTTTACAATTGTTTACATATGGAGATTCAAACGACCTTGTCAACGACGTTGGTTTCTGCAAGTTTAAATGTAGACGATGAAAGTGTGTTATCCTACAGCCATAGTGGGTGTACTATTGAAGGTCAGCAACACTTGGTCTGACTTAGCGCGAACTTAAGACTTAACGAACTTAAAACTTAACGCGAAATCATTATCCACAAACCACCTCATATTACCCCTATATAAACTTAGACTAAATTTTTGCAGATTTATTATTGTTTATCTCAAATTGGCATTAAGAACCAACTTTTGATAAGGAAAAGTACAATAGAATTATCTAAACCAAAAAAATCTGCAAGCTTTTGCACGAGTATATAGCTATAATTTTCCCAAAGTACATTAATATTTGCCTAATTTTATATTTTGAGCCCCGCTTTAGAAGAATTTCAGATATTAAGATTGGAGGGCATGGATATTAACAAGGATGGCATGGGACTTAGCCCTCTAACTTGTATTGAGATGACCTGATCTTAGTCTCAGATATCATGAATCAACAGATTATAGCCTGACTGACATGGGACGGAGCCTTCTAACATAGACTGAAATAACTGAATCTTAGCCTTGGATGGTATTGATCTTAAGCTGGGTGCCATAGATCTTAAGCCTGGATGGCATGAAACTGAGGCTTCTTACCTGGATTGAAATGGCTGGATCTGCTGGCATTAGAGCATTTTGTAATTCAATTTCATGCGGCTGGGCTCTATCAAAGATGCATTTTTCATTACCTGTCAAATTAAATAAACTCTTGAAACCAATTCACTTTAAAAATCAAATAAACATAAATTTAACTAAAACTACAAACCTACTAAAAATTTATAAAGGCTCAATAATGCCAGTTTCAATTAAAAATTATGAAAAATAACAATGCATTACTTTCATCACAATGGTTTCTACAATTATCTTCTAATTAGTAATGGTCTTTAGATTATCTGAAACCTACTTTCATAGTAGGTTTGTTGCTGAGTTTAATTTTAAGGAGAAGCACATTTTTAAAGTTTTTTTTTTTAATTCAGAAGGAATATCTTCTTCTGGAAGGAAATAAAATCTAATTTGTTTGTTTGTATTTTTTATTTATCAAAATTTATCAAAATCAAACAATATTGCAAGGAATGTCTTTATGATGTCAAAATATCGAAGTCCTCCTAACCCTGAAGTGGAGAAATAATGATGAAAAAAAAAACAAACTATTATGCACAGCTAAAAATACTTTTGTTAATCTTGAGTTGAATCTTAAAGCAAAAATAATGACAAAAATTGACAAATAAATAACAAATTTTATTTCACAGAAAAAAGATATTATTACTGCTGCAAAAATTTGCAAAATGAGTGATGCTCGAAGCTTGGTTCCATTGTAACTGAACCCCCGTATAACTGAAACCCCGTGCAAATGAGCCCCCGTGCAACTGAAGCCTCGTGCAACTCAACCCCATTTAACTAAACCTCCGTGTAACTGAACCTCCATGTAACTGTAACTGTGTGTAACCATGTAACTGTGTGTTAACAAGAACACAACTGATGAGCGAAAAGTGAAGAAAGAGAGGGGTAATACCGAACTCTCAACTACCATTTTTGGGAGACATCTGACAGTTTATAAATGACCATGAAATTCCTGTGTTGTTTTAAAGTCACTTTTCTGTGAATAGGCAGCGTGGCGACAGAGTGCACCTGGCGACGATAAATCACATCAGTCCAGTTTTTGTCAGGAAAAAATTACTCAGTGATAATTTACTGCTCCCGCTAGCATTATGCGCTTCTAGATCCAGGCCTAGGGACCTAGTGGTAAATCCAGGCCTGAGCCTGCACATATTTCCTTTTGGTGAATTGACTTTCCCTTTAAGCACACTCTTAAAGTTCCAACTTAATACACAAATCCATTTTTGAGATATGCCATTTTGAAAATATGCATGCACATAGTGTCTTTTGATTTAATTCAAGTTCCACCTCAAATACCTCATTCTGTCAAATTTTCAACTTGATATGCGCAGCTTTAATAGTGCTAGTTTAATAATAGCAGAGGTCGTAGTAGGAGCAGTAGAAGTAATAATAGTGTTGAATTAGTAGTAGTAGTAGCAGTATTAATAGCAGTAGTAGCTATTAATAGCTGTATGTTATTGCAAGTTACCAATTGTTAAAATTTACCAAGGTTACCAAGGCTTTTATAGAAAGGGTTGATCGTAAAAACTTTGAAGGAGGCTCATTCGATTGGAAATTGAACGTTCAAGTTCAATTTCGAAGAATCAAAGGTAATCACAGGACAATCAGCCTTTCCCTATTAACCGACATCCCCCCCAAATAAATCCGATCAAAATAAAAATAAGCATTTTGTTCAAAATAGTCTGAAGATCAAATAACCATGCCTTTGGGGTTAACAACCCCACCAGCAGCATTTGGGGCAAGGGGTGTAAGTTAAGCTAGTTGCTCATTGCTAACACATAAGGTTTTTGTAGAAAAAATTTTGTATGAAATTTGGGGGGGGGGGGCTCATTAGATTGGAAATCTAAATTTCTAGTGCAATTTTTAAGTTAAACGTGATCGGAGGGCTTCCAACCCATCCTATTTTTCCCCCAAATACATCCGATTAAATTTTGGGACGGCCATTTTATTTAAAACAGTTTAAAGGTTAAATAACTATTCCATAGTTAAATAACTATGGTTCATAACCCTATTGTGTTTTACCCAATGTAAGTACGGTGGTTTAGTTGCACGAGGGATCAGTTGCACAGGGGTTCAGTTACATGGGGATTCAGTTACACGGGGGTGAGTTAAATGGGGTTGAGTTGCACGAGGGTTTAATTAAAAGGGGTTCAGTTGTATGAGGATTCAGTAGCACGAGGGTTCAGTTGCACGGGGGTTCAGTTACACGGGGGATTCAGTTACACGGGGATTTAGTTAAATGGGGTTGAGTTGCACGGGGTTGAGTTGCACGAAGGTTCAGTTAAAGTTGCATGAGGGTTCAGTAGCGCAAGGGTTCAGTTACACGGGGGTTCAGTAGCTTGGGGTTCAGTTACAAGGGGTTCAGTTAAACACACACCTCGAAGCTTACAAAAGTAGATTAATTGTAGATAGCAAGGGTTCAGTTACACGGGGGTTCAGTTACAAGGGGTTCAGTTAAACGCACACCTCGAAGCTTACAAAAGTAGATTAATTGTAGATAGCAGAGATTATGCTAATATAGAGCTGGTTAGTTGGAGGGCCCGGATAGACCTCGAGGTAATAAAGTATTCTATATTTGATTTTATTTCCTGATTGGACCATCACTTTATTATGATTCCTAATTTGTAAGTTTGTGAATTTTCTGTATCTTTACAAGCATGTAATGTTGTTTTTTAATTATATTTCGTCTACTATGTGCATGTAAATACTTTCAGGAGGTATGATGCTTCACAAATATGAGTATTTTGAGGTTAAAAGATCTGTATTATTGGATTCTGTAGTGTTTTTCATAATATATATATATATATATATATATATATATATATATATATATATATATATATATATATATATATATATATATATATATATATATATATATATATATATATATATATATATATATATATATATATACCTTAGACCTTAGATCCGCCTGTGCCTCCAGAGGCACCCAGGGCATTAAGAAGGCGCCGCCAATCTTCCCGAAGTTTTGCTGCTGCAAGCATGTCCTCCCACTGAGGTCGGATTGATATGTGCAGGTTACGGAGATCCGTCTGGTACGTTCGACGCAGGGTGTTTCTGGGTCTGCCCCTGCGGCATGGACCCGATGGCTGCCAATGGAGCGCTGCATTTGGTAGTCGGAGATTGTCCATACGTAGTACATGGCCAAGGTATCTCCATCGGCGGACTCTTATAATATGTGTCACAAGAGGCTGGCAAGTCTTGTCACGGATGGATTGGTTTGTTATTCTCTGCTGCCAACGGATGTTGAGAATTCTTCTGAGACATGTGTTTTCGAAAGCTAGTATTCTTAGCTCTTGTTTCTAGTTCAGGTGCCAGGTTTGGGCAGCATAAAGCAGCACTGGCATAACATTGCTATTGAAGAGTCGTAGCTTTAGCCGTATAGAGAAGTTTTGGGACCGCCACACATTCCGTAATCTATTGAAGGCCCCATTAGCTTGACCGATTCTTGCGAGCACTTCTTTTGTGGTCGATCCGGTACTTTCTATTATGCTTCCCAGGTATTTGAAATGGACAACTTGCTCTATGTGTTGGTCTCCGCAAGTGATGCTCAGGGGTGAATCTGTGGTAGCCATGCATTTTGTTTTCTCATTATTGATTTTTAGGCCGACATGGCCGCCTCTCTCCCTCACTTCGTCAAGGAGTTCTTGGAGTCTTTGCTTGCATGATTCTAGGACGGTGATGTCGTCAGCGAAGTCTACATCATTCAGGCATGTTTCTTTATTTAGCTAGATTCCGTCTGTGCTTGTACTTCGCAGTATATAATCAATGGCAATTACGACAAGTAGTGATGACCAAGACGCACTCTTGCTTAAATCCTGACAGAATGTGGAAGACATGGGTTTAGCCATCTGGTGTCTTTACACAGCACTCGCTGTCTTCATAAAACGCAACAATCAGTGAAACTATCTTTTCAGGGATTCCGTAATGCAGTAGGATCTTCCACAGACTTTGGCGGTCTACTGAGTCAAATGCCTTCTCAAAATCGATGAATATCGTATATATTTTGGAGTGCCATTCTCTGCTTTCTTCCGTCAGTAGCCGTAGGGTGAATATCAAATCTGCACATGAACGATTCGGTCTGAATCCATGTTGCTCGTCGCGAAGGTGTCTGTTAAGCTGCGAGTTGTTTTTCTGCAGTGAAATGTGCATCAGCAATTTGCTAGGTATGGACAGCATGCGTATTCCTCGCCAGTTGCCTGGGAAGGACGTATCGCCTTTCTTAAAGATCCTCACAAGCGTGCTGCGTTTCCAATCCGAAGGTACTTTGGTGGTCGTCCAGATTACTGCGAACAACGCTGTCCAGAACTTGATGCAGGTCATAACAGTCGCTTTGATCATTTCCGCAGATATCCTGTCTTCGCCAGGCGACTTCCCATTTTTCAGCTTCTTTGCTGCTGCTATAATTGCAGTGGATGACGGCGGATCCGAGCTGATGTCTAAGGAAAACAGTGTTGTTGCTGGGATCTCTGGGGGATCCTCTGGTGGAGGTCTATTTAACAGCTTCTCGAAGTGACTGGCCCAAACTTCGTTTACGTCAGACTGATGTGTTATCAGGATGCCCGCGGTGTCTGTTACTGGTCCATGTTGAATAGAGGATTTCTTTCCAATAATCTCATTAGTGATTTTATAGACGGTTCTTGAATCACCTCTCTCCGCCGCCTCTTCTGCCTGCGCTGCTTTTCGCTCCAGCAGGTTTCTCTGGTCTTTTCTGGCACTCTTCTTTACCTCTTTATCCGCGCCTCTGTATTCATCGTTTCTGAGGATCTGTCGGTCGGGGGTTTGTCTTTGGATAAGTAATACTTTTATTTTTTTCCTTGTCTCTATGAGGTTCCACATTTGGTCAGACAGTCACTGATCTTTTAGACTCTTGCAGTATCTAATAGTGACTTTTGTGGCATCGTGAAAACAGAAGTCTGTTCTTTTCCAGTGTTGGGAAAGCACTGCTATCAGCGTTATAGGGTAAACACAAGGTTCTAAATCTCTTTCAAATCTCTCGTTTAAAGGCTTGATTTAATTCTCTCAACCTCAGTTTCTCCGAGTCAAAGACTGGGTTTAAGGGAGCCTTATTTACTTTTCTATTTCTTTTCAATTTGAGGCGGATTTTTGCTGCCATCAGATTATGATCTGAGCCAACGTCAGCTCCTCTATATCCCCTTATATCAAGTAGGCTTGATCTCCACTTCCTGCTCCAAAGACAATGGTCAATCTGATTTCGGGTATGGCCATCGGGAGATATCCAAGAATATTTGTGTACATCCCGATGAGAAAATAGGGTACCTCCGATTACTAGGTCGTTAAGGAGCGCGAAGTCAATAAGTACTACTCCGTTTTTGTTTCACTGGCCCAGGCCATGCTCTCCGAGAACCTCAGGGGAAAACGACCGGTCGTTTCCTACTTTAGCGTTAAAGTCTCCTAGAAAACATCCCATGTCATGCCGTGGTATGTCGTTTGCCACGGAGTTGAGAGCTCTGTAAAATTCGTCTTTTGCTTCGTCGGTGGCATCATTGGTGGGTGCGTAGCATACTATTACTGACAGTTTCGCATGCGCACCGATGAAGCCGACTTTCAGGATTCTAGGTGACACCGGGTATCCAAAGTAATAGAGCTTGGGAAGTCTGTTTTGTCATCATTAGGGCTACTCCGTATTCACACTTTTGCTGTGATCCACTGTATATAATCGTCACATCTCCATCCAGTTTATTAGATCCAGATCCTAGCCATCGAACTTCTGACACAGCCAGAAGGTCAAGATGGTAATCTTTCAGTGCTCTTAGCACTTGTTCAGTATTGGAGTCTTGAGACATTGTGCGGACGTTCCAGAAACCAAATTTGAGGTGTTGTTTCGCAATCATAAATCTTGTCCATGGGCAAGCAGAGGTCGTCATCAAAAGGGGGTCCGAAAATCTAAGGCTTAAACTTGATGTTTAGGTTGCAGTTTGGAGGTCCCCCGAGGGCGGGCCCCTCATTTCACGGGTGTGGGTCAGAAGTCCAAAGCCCAACCCTCCATCTTTATCCTGGCTTGGGACAGGCTGCATACGCAGGCGAGGTTCATATATATATATATATATATATATATATATATATATATATATATATATATATATATATATATATATATATATATATATATATATATATATATATATATATATATATATATATATATATATATATATATATATATATATATATATATATATATGGGTGGGGGAAATGTACCGCTGACACAACTTATTGGAGGGAAGTACCGCTGCCACCACTTATTGGGGTGTAGGGTACGGGGGTCGCCAGTTATTGGTGCGAAAATGGCGCAAAAAGGTTGCTATGCCACTTACTCGAGGGGGAAACTTTGTCGGCCCAAATGTTAGTGGGATTCCTGCTCTTACCCCAACGGTTCCGTATCTATCGGGTACGCGTCTGTGCCCGACAATATACCCTGCCCTAGGGTACGATAGCGTGATCAGATGGTCCCAGGGGCCCCTTTAAGGCCAAGGGTTACCGGTAATATTTCTAACTATCTCTTTGGACTCGACCTAGGCTATAAAGTCAAAGATTATATAGTAAAAAAAATCTTACTGTAATCAGCCACGCTACAAAAAAGGAACTCAAAACGGAACTAAAGGTAAAACTCTTACGATTCACCAGTACACTTTAAGACACGCGCTTGTGCGCGCACCTCTGACCAAAGGCGATGAATGGCCAAATCAAAATAAAATTCCCAGCGTCCTTTGAAGCTTTTCAAACTGTAAATTTAAGCAGTATGAGTCATCGCTCAACTGGCTTTTTCAGACACTCGATAAGTAGTGAATTCTTCAGACATCGTAATAAAAGCTTTCCCAGGATTTAAACATGTAACATAAATGAAGTTAAATTTATAAAAAGAGCATTTTTCTGAAACAAAAGGGGCCAAAGGTCCCAACACCTCCCTCCTAAGAAAAATGACCGCCATCACGCCACGGGTCAGAGCACCAAGCAGAAACATAAAATAAATAACATCAGCTTCAAAATCACCAAACTTGTTTATCTTATCTTCTTTCTTCCACCAGTGCCTGCGCTTCTACTGCTTGGCTCAGGATTCGATGTCATTCACACATCTCTACCGAAGAATCACTATGGTCTAGATAGTATAACATTCGCATTTGGTTTTGAAAATTGAAGTTCCCAAGATTCGCAGAAAATGATAGTGCGCAGCACAGTCAAAAATACAAATTTTCTCGCTCTCACGAATTTTCATTTGAGAGGAGCAGAAAATCAGTTCCTGGCACTTTCGATGATGCCAGCCATCATGAAAAATTTGGCTGTACTAGCCTCTTAATTTCCATCTGTGGAAACAACCCCACATCTCAATAAAAAAGTAACTTGCCCCTTTGCATAATTTCAAACAATCCAAGGCCGAAAATACACAAGCCTGTGAAAACGATAGGAGTTCAGGAAAATGAAGTAAGAATCTGAGCGAACCTTGAATCGCTTTTTTCTGGGTTTTATCCCCTAAAATACTCGAATGAATAATGATCGGCGATGAGTGATGAAGATAAAATTGAAGACTGGAAAGACAAGGCTTCAGTAAAGGGATCACGACTTGTCCGCCAGTTGTGCATTGAGGAAAAGGGCTATCTTTCACGTCTTCCCGCAGGGGATCTTCCCCAAGGGATTCCTCCCCCTCATAAAGGAACAAACCCTCTTTTGAGTTAATAAAACCATTCTCAGATTTTTTCCCAAATTTCTTCGATCCAACCCAAAATTCAGTACCTTTCAATCTTTTCGTAACCAGTTGTTTACAAGTCAATTCTATGGCATGATTGTCTGTAGTTTTTCATAATATGTCATGGGCCTTCTCCTCCCTCCTGAGTATTTCTTCCTTATTGTAATTTTGCTATTTTCCCAGATGGCTTTGGACTTCATTGTCCCCCCCTATTATTTATTTTAGCTAGGCACAGCCCATCCAACATTTTTTTATTTTTCGCCACTGCAGGCTGAATCTCCAAAGTTTGTCTCTTTTTTGCATTTATTTATTCTTTTTCACTTTTCTGAATTTTTTCCATCGCGCAAAATAAATAATTATTAAATTGGAATTGGACTCCAGTGTCCACCATCTTTGACTGCATTTCTTTATTGTAGTTCCGCTTTGCATCCTTTTTCTTTCTTTTAGTTCTCTTTACTTTTACCGCAGAAACAAATATTTCGTCATCAAATGGGAACTGAACTCCGACATTTGGCTTTTCATATTGCACTAAAATTTCTCGAACTCTGCGAGGAAAAGCGCGTACAATAAATTCCGTCTCCTTTTTCTCTGGTACAATCAGTGTTTCATTTTGGCAAATTTATTTCGGTGTCTCGCACTCGTTAAAGGTGTTCTCAATTTTTCCATTTTCTGGAAATTTTACAGAAAAATCATTTTCGCGTATCTTATTTTCAATATTATTTTGTCTGTTTACTTCTGCATCCCATTTCTGTGGATTATCAATATTTCGAACACGAGTATTAAGTATTTTGTTTTTCCGACAGGGTGGCACAGCCTCCCAATTTGTTTTATGGGCCGGTCCACCTCCCCGCCTTGTCAATGAAGTAGCATATTCTCCCGTCGTAGTGTAATTTTGTAATTTTCCCACTGTTAAAGAAGTCGCTTTTAACGATAGGAGATTTCCGATATCTCCAAAGTCTCCTCCTACTAAAACATCCACTTCTAGCGTAGATACTAAGCCTACTTTTATCGTTTTTCTCTGGACCGTACAGTTCTTCTTTGCAATTTCTATTCTTACCCAAGCAGACGGGCATTGGCGCTTATCTCCATAATAACACACTGTTGTAATATTATTCTTATGGTCTATTTCCGTCTTTTTAATTAGCTCCATTCGCACAAAAGTTTGCTGACTCCCTGAGTCAATCACCATTTCGGTCAATTTTCCATTTAATTTTCATTCTATTTTATGTGATTTGACGAAATCGTAAATGTTTCCTTCATTATGGGCTATAACCCAATTTGTTCTTTTATAGGTTACTTTCTCATCTCTTTTAGGGAAATTTTTAGAAACAGGCTCCGAGGAATCAAATTTTACCCGATTATAATCATTTTGAGTATCAAGCATTTCTTTTTTTCCGACGGGGTAGTATAGCCTCCCAATTTGTTCTATGGGCAGATTCACCTTCCCCCGCAGTCAGCGAAGTTGTATATTTACTCGTAAAAGTGTTTAATGTTTGGTAATTTTCATTTTCTCGTGATTGATTCTTAGACAAATTATTATGGCTATCAGACAGCCTAGAAGTTAGTTGTGATAAAATCTCACATTCTGGAATTCCCCAGCGGGCTTCTGTTAGACCTATCATGGTTCTCTTAAACTCTTGGTGATGTCTTTCTCCTTTCTCTCTAGCCATTTTATCATTCTCCTCTTTTCTTTCTCTGGCTATTCTATCAGCCTCTTCCTTTTGGTCTCTGACTATTCTATGAGTCTCCTCCTTTTGTTCACTCTATATACCAATTTTCTATTCTCTCTGCTTTCTAGCTCTCCTCTCTTTCTCTATTTCTCGTCTATCTTTTTCAATTATTTCCATACGGGCCTGATGAAGTATATCATTGGCTTGACTATCTTTTTCAATTTTGTCCATACGTGCCTGATGAAGTTCTCTGGCTATCCTCTCTTTCTCCATGAAATTTAATATACGTTGTGTCATCTTTATTTGGGCACTTTTTCGCTAGCCCCTGCGGATCTCTATTCAACACTGCTCCTTCTACTCGGACTACTTTGATTTCGTCTGTCATTATTTCTTCTTAATTCATTTTCTGAATCTGTTTGTTCTATATTCGTATTGTCTCTTTCTTTATAGGCTACTCTAGGCTTCCCGTCCTCTTTCTATTCTTTCTAATTTCATCTTTCTCAGCCTGCAATTTCCCCTCATATTCTCGGTGCTCTCTCTCAAAGGCTTCCATATTAGCCTTTCTTTCTATTTTCCTACTTTTTCTATGGGCTTCACTCGACCTTCTCGGTATTGAGTTAATCTCATCTCTGTCCGACATAATTTCAAAATCTCATTAACTTAAATTACCTCTTCAGTCTAAATACAAATTCTTTTATCCATGTAACTTCATACCATCTTTATAAACAAGCAATAATTGTATATGCGTTTATATATTTTTCTGGAAAACGGCTACTTATTTTTTTTTGGGAAAATTGGTGTCTTGGGAAATTCTCGCATAAAAAAAAAAAAAAAAAACTATCTAAACAGGTCAAAAGTCTGAGAAAATTCTTTAAAATTCTCAATTTTGAAAAAAAAGATTCATGTCAGTGACGCCATTTTTCTATACATCATTGCGGTACTGCAATGACATTGTCAAACATTTGTGAAAAAATTGAAGATTTTTATGCATGGAAAAGTTTACATTTAATTGCTTAAACAGCAAAAAACTGGTAATTCCAAAAATATTTGTATTCCAGATAGTTGAAAAATATAGTTATGATAATAGTGTTTGGGATTTTGACATGGAAAAGATCATCAATGCTTACCATGCATTTGTTTAAAAAATTAAGTTTCTGCGATATGTATTTCATAATGACATAAGACAAACCGGGGCCTAAAATGACGTAAACCCTTTATAGTGTTTAAACCAGGGCATAAACACTTTATAAAAGCTCTAAGCAATGAAATGGTTATAAAGAACGACATTAGAGTTTATAAGGGCGTTAGCCAAGAGCCTGAAAATGCATCAGCCTCTGTTAAAAAACAAACGTTGGAGCATTATATTTTTCTAAATGACAAAAGACAAGCCAAGGCAAAAGTTAAATGTCCAACAACAAAAAACTGTAATTTTACAAACGCGCTAATTCTAATTTAAGGTCATTTAAAATTTTTAAAGGATTGATTGATGAAAATGATGCATGGATAAATGTGATTAGAAATCCGGCGAAAGTGAGAATCGCAACAGCCAAAGAAAAAGGCATGGAACAAACAACAGTGAGAATCACACTGATTTGTACAAGCTATTTTGAACAGTGATCTTCGGTTGGAAACTAAAAAGACGTAGGACTATTTTCTTATCTGTAATGCATCAAGAAATTAAATGAGATGATGTATGAATATAAACTGCTAAAGCAAAAGGCGTGGAAAAAACTTTCTGAGGTAAAGAGGAACAAAAATGAACAATGAAATTTACGGTTGGAAAACAAGGAACAGCGATGAATGGCCACAAAAACAATCTATATTGGTTAGGATTTTAAGAAAGAAGTTGTATTTTTCACAGAGTGGCTGTATCGATCCTTTGGTGACGTCATGGCATCAAGAAAAGGCTCAAATTGTCTGCGGTTAGAGGACAAGCGACAGTGAGAATCCATATATAGAATGCCGCTTGCCGGGGCCCGACGGCGAGGCCGCTTTAATTAAGAAAGAATTCGTATTTTTCACAGGATGGGTGTATCGAACCTGTCGTGACATCACGACATAAAAAAAAGGCTCAAATTTTCTACGATTAGAAGACAAACGATAATGAAAATCCATATATAGAAGCCTGCGGAGTGCCGGTGCACGGCAATGAAGCCATAATATATACATATACACATTATGGGAAAGTGAGTAACACTCCTTTATTTGGAATGTCCTAATACATTTTTCAGGGATATTTTCTCCTGAGCACAGAGCAAATCATGAAAACTGTTTCCCTTATAAAGGCTATATATTTCAATTCAAGATAGAAACCCTTATAGCACTATAAGCCCTTATAAAGGCTACATGTTTTAGTTTAAGTTAAAGGCACTATACAATAACTAGCAAAAGTAATTTAATTAGTTTAGTAGATAAAGAACTTGCATACTTACCCACAAGGATGATTTTTTCAGGCACTGTCATGTTAGATATACTCGAAGGTAAGCCAATATATCCATTTTGTATCCTAATAGGGCTAGAAAAGGGGTCTTCAAGCTCACCTAGAACACAAGAATAGTTTGAGCCTTATTTTGATGTTTCTTTTCATAATAACATAAAAAAAACTATGAAAAATATATTTATGTTTTGATTATAATGCAAGAGTCCTGTAGTCTTTCTGAGGGGTCTGGGGACTAAAAATAAGCACAACCACACTTATTTATAGTTTTTCATTATATTTTTTTTTTTCAAATTTTTATTGGTGCTTTGGACTTCTGTTGGACAATAATACAAGGTTTTATTTTTTTTTGCAAAATTTTTACAAATTAAATTTGCAATTTTTTTTACAAAATTAATTGGTGGTTTAATTTAAATAATATTTGCTTTTTTAATAGTTAAAAAGAAGAACAAAAGCTGGTCTGAATTTATTTATGTTTTCAGTGTAGTGCAACTGCCCATTTAGTCTTTGTGTGTATGTGTTTGTGGGGGGTGGGGCTTGACAGGACAGAAAAACAACAGTTATAGTAATTGATGCTCATTTAAAGCACAATTTATTGTACTTTCTGGTGCGTTCGAGTTTCAGTTTATCAATATGCAGTAATTTTGTTTTTTTGTTTTTGTTTTTCATATCAAGTTTAAGTTTCTATCAAGTGTAGGTCGAGGAGGCAGAGGTTAAAGGATTGACAATTCATTTAAAAAAGGATGTCATAAATCGAAAAAACCGGCAATTAAATAGCAGTGTAGTCCATTATAATTATGAAAGCTTTAAATTAGAAAGATTTCTGTGAAATATGCCATTATAGAAAGAAGAAATAAATCGAAAAGCTAAATATAAAGGTAAGAAAAAGCAAAAAAGGAAAATCCAACCCCTCCACCCACTCGGACCTATTTATATTTAGTAGGATAATTTGGTAGATCATATAGGCTTGCCATAAAAAAACAAAACAAAAACAAGTTGAAGTTATCAATTATTTTGTAGTAGGTTGCATCAGGACATGGCTAATTGTAGAAAGAACAAAGCCAAGACATATAGTCCAAGTTATTGAGAGGCAAATGTTTAAATGGCTGCACGGGTAAATGGCAAAAGTAAGTATGACTCTCTTATTGGACAAGTATTTGTCTGTTGTCGCCAGCCTTCCTAGAGTCTGAGGCAGCCCTCAGGGCAAGGGTTGTAAGTTATGCCCTTGGGGCAAATAAGGTTTTTATAGAGAGTTGTCGTAGAAACTTCGAAAAGGGCTCATTCGATTGGAAATTTAAATGGCTAGTGCCCTTTTTAATATTCGAAAGTGATTGGAAGGCAACTTACACCCCTTCCATGCCCACCATTTCCCCAAACATATCCAATCCAAATTTTGTTCAACGTAGTTGAAAGTTCTGGAAATTATATCTTTGAGCAGGAAACTCCCCCCAGAGTCTTCAGGGAAAGGGTTATAAGTTATGCCCTGGGGGGATATATGGTTCTTATGGAAGGAATGTTCGTATAAACTTCAGAGGGCTCATTTGATTGGAAATCGAAAGCTCTAGTTCCCTTTTTAAGCGTCAAAAGATATCGGAAGGTAACCAGTCCCCCCCCCGACATACCGCTTTTTCCCCAATGCATGCGATAAAAATTTTGAGATAGCTGTTTTGTTAAAAATAATTCAAAGATCATATAACAAAACTCCGGTGTCAAAACAGCTTCCAGTGCCCGGAAGCAGGCGTTATGGCCTGGGGGCATATATGGTTCTTATGGAAGGGATGCTCGTATAACTTTCAACGAGGGCTCATTTGATTGGAAATTGAAAGTTCTAGTTTACTTTTTAAGAGTCAAAAGAGATTGGAGGACACCTAGTCCCCCCCCCCCCTCCACGCTGTTTTTCCCAAACCCATCCGATAAGAACTTTGAGATAGCGTTTTTTTAATAGTTCAAAGACCATACAAACAAAACTTCGGGATCGACACAGCCCCCCAGGGCCTGAGGGCAGGTGTTGTAAGTTATGCCCTGGGGGAATATATGGCTCTTATGGAAGAGGTGCTTAAAAAACTTAAGAGGGCTCATTTGATTGGATAATGAAAGTTCTAGTTCAAGTTTTGAGTCAAAAGAGATTGGAGGGCAACTAGCCCACCTCCCGCGCCCACTTCCCCCCAAATTCATCCGTTAAAAATTTTGAGATAGCCATTAAGCTAAAAAATGTTCAAAGTCAGATAACCAAAACTCAGATGTCAACAAACCCCCAGGGCCAGGGGGCAGGCGTTGTCAGTTATGCCCTGGGGCATACATGGTTCTTATGAAAGGGATGCTCGTATGAGCTGCAGAGAGGGTCATTTGATTGGACATTGAAAGTTCGAGCTAACTTTTTAATATTCAAAAGAGATCTGAGGGCAACTAGCCGCCCCCCCCCCCAAATGCATTCTTTTTCCAAACCCATCTGAGGAAAATTTTGAGATAAACATTTTGTTAAAAATAGTTCAAAGGTCAGATAAGAAAAACTCTGGTGTCAATACATCCCCCCAGGGCCTGGGGGAAGGCGTTCTAAGTTATGCCCTGAAGGCATGTATGGTTCTTATGAAAGGGATGCTCGTATAAACTTTATAGAGGGCTCATTTGATTGGAAGTTGAAAGTTCTAGTTCACTTTTTAAGAGTCAAGAGATTTAAGGGCAACTGGCCCCCCACGCCTTTTTTCCCCCAAACTCATCCGCTACAAATGTTGAGATAGCCAGTTTTTCGAAAATTATTCAACAATTAGATAAACAAAAACTCCAGTGTCAACACAGCCCCCCAGGGCCCAAGGAGCGTTGTCCCGGGGGCGTTTAGGGTTCTTATGAAAGGGGTGCTCGTATAAACTTCAGAGAGGGCCCATTTGATTGGAAATTGAAATTTCTAATTCACTTTTTAAGAGTCAAAAGATATCCAAGGGCAACTAGCACCCCCCCCCCACCCAGATCCTTTTTTCCCCAAGCCAATCCGATAAAATTCTTAAAATAGCCATTTCATTAAAAATAGTTCAAAGGTCAGATAAGAAAAACTTACGTGTCGACACAACCCCCCAGGGCCCGGATGCAGGTGTTGTAAGTGATGCTTTGGGGGCATATATAATTCTTATGGAAGGGATGCCCATACAAACTTCGGAGAGGGCTCATTTGACTGGAAATTGAAAGTTCTTGTTCACTTTTAAAGAGTCAAAAGATTTCAGAGGGCAACTAGCACCCCCCCCCCTCCTCCACGCCCTAAATGCATCAGATAAAAAGTTTGAGATGGATATTTTGTTAAAAATAGTTCAAAGTTCAGATAAAAAAATTCGGGTGTCGAAACAGCCCCCCAGGGCCGGGGGATAGGTGTTGTAAGTTATGCTCTGGGCGCATATATGGTTGTTATGGAAGGGATGCTCGTATAAACTTCACAAAGGGCTCATTTGATTAAAAAATTGAAAGTTGTAATTCACTTTTTAAGAGTCAAAAGTGAGCAGAGGGCAGCTAGCCTCCCCTCACACTCAAAGTTATTTTTTTTTCCCAGAGGCACTTAATGGAATTCAGAGAGAAAAGAAAATGACAAAATGAAAAATAAAATAAAAAAAGGGTGAAAAACGAGGATTTTGTCAGGCAGTGGCGAACCATGAAGACGAAGAAACAAGCAAACAATTCGACAAGGACCTCCGCCAAGTCGTCCTCAGTGCTAAATAAAAACAAGGAAAGAAAAAACAAACCAACGAAAATCGAACCTTTCGAAGTTTGTTTGACAACGACAGAACAACAACAAAATAAGAATCAGGTTAGAATCAATGAAAAAGAAATTTACCAAGATGATTGAGCAATAATCATTTGTTTTGCTATAGCTTTAGCTGGTATACAAATTCGGTCTTCATTTGATGTGCACATAGGTTCTCTCAAGTTAGACCGGGCAAAAATACTGATTGAGTCCTTCAAAATTAACTTGTTATAAATTGGGCTTAATGAAATATCTCCAGTGTCTCTATTTATTGCTAAATTTTGGTTTATGTAATTTTTTTTATCTCAATTACCTCTTTAAAAGATTGTGGTAGGCCATTTACAGAAGATATTAAGGTTGCCTCGTCAAAAAGAACCATATTTGTCGGATTTTCATAAATATGCAGGGCCAATGCCGAATCAAAGTTGTCATTTTTATTTTTCAATCTCAAGAACTTATCTATTGAAATTTTGTTTTCATGCAAACGTTCACCCAGCTGTTGATGGGTCCTACCAAAGTAAAATTTTCCACATGAACACGGGATTCTGTAGATACCACTACCCAGTACAGGGTAAGTTTTATCTTTTCCTGAGTTGAAAAAATTTTCAACTTTTTGTTCGGTTTTGAAAGAAACAGAGAGATTATGTTTTTTTTTTTTAATTTTTCCAAGTTTCTCACTAAGTTTTGGGATCTATGGTATAGTGATAAAAGTTTTTTTTCTCAATTGCTGGGATAACAGAATCAAGGGTGTCGGGCTCCCTATTTTCTTGTTTTATCTTTTTTAATCGTCTATCTATGATATTTTTAATAAGTTTTATTGGGTAACCATTGCAGAATAGAATATCTTTGTTATAGTTTAATTCCGAATTTATATGATTACGAGAACAGATTTTTAAAACTCTGTCGACTAAAGAGATTATGACCCCTCTTTTCACAGAAAGAGGGTGATATGAAGAGAAATGTAGATTTCGATCGTTATGGGTCAGCTTTCTGTATATAGAAAATTCAAGGCTAGGAGCAGTTTTTATAATCAAAACATCCAAGAAAGGCAGCTTACCTGAATCCTCGAGTTTCATTGTGAACTGGAGATTCGAATCAAAAGAGTTCAAATGTGCCAAAAATCTCTTAGAGAGTCTTGTCCATGTTCCCAAACAGATTTTTTTTTCAGAGCTTAAAATACGAGGAGAACTTGTTGCAAAGACAAACAAGGGTCATTATTGTATCAATTTCCAAAGTTTTGTAATCTGACCAAGGTGAATTTTCCTCTAATTTTCTTTGTAAGGCCTGCTCACGTTTATGGACATTGCATGAAGTGTACATACAAACTGCATCAAAACTAGATAAAATAGTATTTCTGTTGTACTTTGATTTTTTAGGTTCTCAACAAGATCTATGGAGTTTTTTATATAGGATTTCTGTGTGCTTAAAAGAGGCTTAAAAATGGTGGCTAAGATACTTCCTATACCCGTAGCTGGAGAACAATAACATGCTACAATAGGACGTAACGGAATATCTTTCTTATTGATTTTAGGCAGAGCATAAAACTTTGGGGCTGAACAGCCTTTGGGGTAAAATTTTCTGTACATTTGTATAGCACTTCATTGTGTAAACTTAGACTTCATTGTATAAACTTCTGTACATTATATAAACTTCAAAAGGGGTTCATTCGATTGGAAATCGAGAGTTCTAGTGCCCTATATAAAAGTCAAAAGTGATCGGACGACAACTCGCTCCCCCCCCCCCAAGGCCTCTTTGCCCAAATACATCTGATAAAAAATTTGAGGTAGCCATTTTGTTAAAATAGTTCAAAGATCATATAACAAAAAATCCTTTACGTATGGCCATTTTGTTAAGAATAGTTCAAAGGTCAGACAAGAAAAACTCCTGTGTCGACGCGACCCCCCCAGGGCCCGGGGCAGGCATTGCAAGTATTGCTCTGGGGACATATATGGTACTTATGGCAGGTATGATCGTATAAACTTCGGAGAGGGCTCATTTGATTGGAAATCGAAAGTTCAAGTTCACTTTTAAAGAGTCAAAAAATATTGAAGGGCAACTAGCCCCCCCCCCCTGCATGCCATTTTTTCCTCAAACCCATCTGATAAGAACTTTAAGAATGATTTTTTTTTAAATAGTGCAAACATCATATAATGAAAACCACAGGGTCAACCCCCCCGGGCCCATAGGCATGCGTTGTAACTAATGTTCTGGGGGCATATATAGTTCTTATGCAAAAGATGCTCGTATAAAATTCGAAGAGGGCTCATATGATTGGAAATTGAAAGTTCTTGTTCACTTTATAAGAGTCAAAAGAGATCAAAGGGCAGCTAGCCCCCCCCCACACATACCCTTTTTTCCCGAAACCCATCTGCAGGCATTACAAGTTATGCCCTGGGAGAAAATATGGTTCTTATGGAAGGGATGTTCTTATAAACTTCAGAGAGGACTGATTTGAATGGAAATTGAAAGTTCCAGTTCAATTTTTAAAAGTCAAAAGAGATCGAAGGGCATCTAGCCCCCCCCCCCACGCCCTTTTTTCCCCAAACCTATCTGGTACAAATTTTGAGACAGCCATTTTCTTTAAATCAGTTCAAAGGTCAGATAACAAAAACTCTGGTGTCGAAAAAACCCCCCCGGGCCCGGGGGATCATTGTAGGGCCCACAGGCATTGTAAGCTATGTCCGTATATGGTTCTTATGAAAGATATTCTTGTATAAACTTCAGAGAGGGCTCATTTGAATGGAATTAAAAGTTCTTGTTCATTTTCTCCGAGTAAAAAAAGATCGGAGGGCAACTATGCCCTCCCTCCCTCCACGGCTTTGGGTTTATCGGATAGATAAACCCATCCGATAAAAATTTGAGGTGACCATTTTATTAAAAATAGTTCAAACATCAGATATTCAAACTCCGGGGTCGACACAACCTCCAGGGACAGGCATTGTAAGTTATACTCTGGGGGTATATATGGTTCTTATAGAAGGGATGATCGTATAAACTTCAGAGAGGGCTCATTTAATTGAAAATAGAAAGTTCTAGTTCACTTGAAAAGAGTCAAAAGAGACCGAAGGGCAATTAGCCCCTCCCCCATGCCCCTTTTTCCGAAAACCCATCTGATAAAAATTTGAGAAAGCCATTTTGTTAAAAATAGTTCAAACATCATATAATATGAACTCCGAGGTTGACACAAACACATTTTTCACTTTGATATTGTTACTTCGATACCAGTTTTGATGCTTTGATGAACATTTGATTTTTTTTTTAAAGTTTGATTTTGCAATAAGGAATTTTTAAAAACTTGTAACTTTTTGGAATAAAAAACGAACAAAAATTAATTAAAAGAACTTTCCTAAAAATAAGTTTTTCAAAGAAAAGTAAAGGCCATTTTAAACTTAAGCTCTAGAGATACAAATACCTGTTAAAATTCAAACTGAAAACAACCAGAAATTACTACTAAATAATAAATGAAACTCAAAACGAACAGAAATTAAATAAGCAAACATAGCAAATAACATACAACAAGTAATAATACAAATGAATAAATAGATCTTAAAGCGAATAATGCTTAGATTGAATATGAATATCAACCTTAAAACGGAATTTTTTTTTTCTATTGAAGTATAAATGAAACTTAAAACGAACAGAAATTAATTAAACAATAAATGCATACAAACATACAATAGGTACTAATATAAATGAGTAAAAAAATCTTAAAACGAGTGAAACTTAAATTGAATATGCAAATCCAGCTTGAAACGAACAAAAATCACTACAAAGAAGAGTTTGGGTATTGCCTTCTTCTCTCACTGTAAAAGTCTAAGACCAACTGCGTCATTGGCGCTTTACTGAAAACTATATGCGTCTTGAATAGTCTTGGAAAGGATAAACAACATCAAATTGAAAATTTGATGTATGAAAATATTAATTGCTGAAAGATCCATCAGTTCAATAATTTATTTCAATTTAATTTTATTTTTTTTTTCAATGCTGTAATAACTGGAAAAGAAAATATTTGTAATATAATTCGTTTTCAGTTAAGCGCCAATGACGCAGTAGGCTTTCGGTTTTTATTTACAGTTAAGGAAGGGAGCAGTATCCAAACTATAGTGAAACTATATTCGTCTTGAACAACTTTAGAAAGAACTAATAAATTAAACTGAAAATTTGATGTATAAAGATATTAATTGCTGAAAGATCATCATCTCAAACTTTTACTATAATTTTAATGTTTAATTTCAATATTATGCACAAAACACAATTTTTTTAATATGATTGGTCTTACGTAGAGCGCAATTTATACAGCAGGTCTTTGAATTTCAACTCGACGGAAAGAGACGAAACCCAAACTCTCCTGTGTTGTGATTTTTGTTTGCCTCAAGCTTTATTTGCATATTCAGTTTAGGTTTCACCCGTTTTAAGATTTTTTTTATTCATTTACATTAATACCTATTGTATGTTTGTATGCATTTATTGTTTAATTAATTTCTGTTCGTTTTAAGTTTCATTTATACTTCAATAAGTATAAATGAACTTTTCTTTGAAAAACTTATTTTGAGGAAAAAGTTTTTTTAATCAGTTAACGTGAAAGGCTCACTTTCTGATGTAATTAGAAATTCAAAGATCTGCCCAGCAAACCAAATCTTCTATCTTGGTACTCCCATTAGAAAAATAATTTGTCACACTTGTCATCTCCTAACTGTTAGTACTACAATAAAATCACTGTAGCACCAAGCCACCTGAGGTCAACAGAGCTACACATGTTCCTTGTCCATCCCAATCTATTCAAAGCCTCTCTCTTTACACCCTCCCAATAAGTTCCCATTTTCCTTAAATCTTTCATCATGACATCCTCCCACCCCAACTGCAGGCAAACTGCTTTCCATTTAGCCCTAGATGGTTGGCCAAAAAGGACTTTCTTTGAAAATCTGTCATCCTTCATCTGCAGAGCTAGTCCTAGCCATCTCAATTTTTCTCTCATTATAGCCCTAGAAAGCAGGATTGAACCACACTTTTTTTTACATTCTTTAGTCTGAAATATGGCCAGTCAGCCAGATACCCACAGCAATCTGTAGCCTATTTCTCTGGAAAACCTCCCAACAGAAAGCATCAAACACTACATATCAGCTTCATATGCTTCTATGGTATCTGTTAAGCTTCATTTCAATCACCATTATCTGGCAATGATGTACAACACTGTTGCTCTCCCCACTAAATTGCACGCTTCAGGAAATTTTTTACAATCTGTTCTATTTTCTTCCATTTTGCAAACTACCTATTGAGACATCCAATTTGGACATGCAGTTCAAAGCTCATCAAAAGTATTTGTACAGCCTATCCTAACATAGCCATTGCTAAACTTATGGAGAAACAGAACCAAAAGGTTTCAAAACATGCTTGGAACAAACTTCTTCTACACTAGTTAAATTATCATAGTTGTATATTCAATTCAGATCAGTTTTAACAATAGATCACATTTAAGCTACATACTCTCACAAATACTTTAAAAAAATAAATGCTGGCCCATAATCCATATTAATTTGGCCCTCTAGGACAATCCTGTTGATGAAACCCAACATAACATATGTAAATAAAATCACATTGAAGTAGTCCTCCATTTACAGTCAGCATGAACTAAAATTGCCCCAAACAATTCAATAAAAACACTAATGTAAAACTTAAATCTTAACCTCAATGGGAGAAAACAAGATCTAATATTATTCTCAAAATTAATACTAATTTTGTTCAATTACTTTTTTCAGTGTTCAATCATATATTTTTGTATGAAGGTGGGTTTTCAATAAATATTAATAGTAAAATGTTGAAAAACGAAATGTTATCTAAGATTGTAGTCAGCCAATATATACCAATTCAGGGTATGTATAAAAAAGCATAAAAAAGGGCATTGAGTGTTATATTTGTGGGTGCCCATATGGGGGGCAGGGAGGGTATCCCCCCCTGGCTGAATGATGCTGCTTTATTTTTAAATTTTTGTTCTGAGATTTCTATTATATAGCATTAAAAGTGCCAATTAGACAAGGTTTGCCCCAACCCCTGGAATTCAGCTTATGGGCACCCATGGGTGTATTCACTTTATTTGTAACTCAATAATATGTTTTGGTAGATATTTACCATTCAGGGTATATATTTGCACATTAGGTGGGTGGGGGTAAATTTTGTTTCTTGTGTAAATGAGAGGTAAGTTTCAACCCCCCCCCTAATGTGCAAATATATACCTTGAATTGGTATATATAGGGGTGTGGGGAAGATTCATTTCTGACAAAAATGATTTTTATATTTGGAAAGACCATAAAACAAAGCATCAAGCGGTAGGCTATTTTTAATTTATTCATAAGTAAATAATATGAATAATGAAAAATTTAATGGAGGGGGGGGGGATATATTTGCAAATGAAGTGATTGTTAGCCTATTTTCTACTTGAAAAAAGCATCGAGAAGGGTATTGAGTGGTGCTCTGCTTGTCCCTATGTCAATAATGGAATAGTGTACATATTTACCAAATCATGGCTTAGCCAATCAATATCTAACAGGCTACATTACTTAGGCCTATAGCTTAATGTTGGGTAAGGTTTATATTAATGGGTAAACATGACCCCTAATTTTTGGATCCACCACATGGCTAATATGGGAGTAAAGTTCATTTGTGATGCAAATGGATTTTATATTTATATTGAGGATGCAATTCTAGGTAGGGTAAAGGCACCGATGATTTGACAGTGCAATTTCCGAACCACTGTCGAAATTTTCCTTCAAAACAGGATAGCTCTGCTTAGCCGTGACTTAGAGCGCCATCTCTTGGAGCCGTCGTTATATTTCGATGGTGCAAAACGTGGACACTATATCCAGTACACCCAGATAAGAAAAGAACATTCAATTTGGTTTCCTGTTTTCAACACAAAAGGAGCTACCAACAATTTTTCAGGTATGTAATGTTCAAACTGTCATTACTTGGTTATTTATTGCAAGAAAAAGTTGGGATAAGCACCAATGTGTCAAGATACATCTCATCTTTTCTGAAATGTAGCCACATTAGCTTTTTCTTGATAAAATTAAATGAAAATGGCGACAGAAATTGCATTGTCAAAACTAGGTTCGAAGTGTCGAAAATTCTTGTTCGATGTAGTGGAATACCAGGCGGACTAAAAATGTTCCTTCAGCCGTATTCAAGCATAAATATTGCCTACTATCAAGGGAATTATTTGTTTGACAAATATCTCGCAGTAGCCTTGTCGAAATTTTGGAAAAACAGCACTAGGCCCTGTCAATAAAATTAAATGAAAATGGCAACAGAAATTGCATTGTCAAAACTAGGTTCCAAGTGTCGAAAATTCTTGTTTGATGTAGTGGAATACCAGGCAGACTAAAAATGTTCCTTCAACCACATTCAAGCATAAATACTGGCTTCTATCAAGGGATTTATTTCTTTGGCAAACATCTCGTAGTAACCCTGTTGAAATTTTGGACAGACAGCAACAGGCCCTGTCGAAATATAGGTGACTTTGTCGAAACTTCACTGAACATGCAAAACAGATGAGAAATAATAGGTGTCGAAATTCCAGGATCCACTGACGAAACCATAGGCACCATAGCTGTTAAATTTATAGTTGCTTTTTGCGCAACGAGAAATTTTGATGATTATTATTTCTAATACTGTTTCAGATTAAAGAACATTTAATCAAAAGGTTATTTTTAAACTTTGAAGGTTTACATATAAACACTGGATTTTTCCATCATCTGAGGAACTTCCACTTGGCCTCATACCATGCAGGGGCGTAATTGCTATGGGGCTGGCAGTGGGGGCAGTTGCCCCCCCCCCAGATTCTTTTAGATTATTCCCTTATTTATCCTTCATCCAAATAAAAAATACAAATTTTATTGAATACAAAATCTTATACGAAATGATGTGTAGGCCTATGTTTTGGACAAAACTAAGAATCTGCATATGAAAATAAAATCCACTAAATCAAATAAACTTCTTAAATTTCTTGAAATCCACTCCTGTTTTCCTAGACCCTATCCCTTCTGAAATGCTAGTGAAATAATTTTCTTATACTAAATACTATTTGTATTTAATAATGTATATTAAAATTTGTTGTACTGATTTTGTTATACCAAATACTACATACTTGAAATAATTTTGTTAGTTTTATTACTTCTACTTTTTGCATAGTCTTTTACACTTTTATACATTAAATGAAGTTGAAGAAAAACAAAGAAACAAGAATATATGAGTCAAATACACCAGGTTCTGCCCACAAGTATTCCCCAAGTATTTAGACGGGTTTTGAATTGGGTTCCAACTTGCATCGAATACAGGTAACTTTTTTGTTGTCAAATTTGTAGGTGAAAATACTTTAATTCCAGGAAATCGGAGTTTTGTACCCTTTTCAGATAAAATTTTAAACTTCTCATCAAACAATTAAATTCCTAGATGTTTTTCCTACATACTGAAACCCTTTTCAAACCAAAAGTCTTTAAATTAAGACTTCTAGAGTAGAAAAACTGGTTTATTACAAAAACTGTCAAATCATTGGTTCGACACACAATACAGGTGTCAAATTGGGTTCTAACTTTTTTTGAAAACAGTTAACTTTTTTGCTGTGTTGAATTTGGAGGTGAAAATGCTCTAATTTTGGAAAATTGGAGTTTTGTACCCTTTCCAGACAAAACTTCAAACTTCTCATCAAACAGTTAGATTCCTAGATGTCTTTCCTACATACTGAAACCGTTTTCAAACTGAAAGCCTTTAAATTAAGACTTCTAGAGTAGAAAAACTGTTTTTTTTTTACAAAAACTGTCGAATCATTGGTACCTTTACCCTATATATGTGCACATTAGGGGGGTGGGGGTATATATTCTGTGAATAGGTCTATATAGGTTCTAAGAAATTCATGAATTTCTTAGAAAAACTGGAAAAACAAGGAAAGAAGTGAAGATAAAGGCTCTCCCTCTGCAAAATATTCTGCATATTATGCAGTACGAAATGTTTTCTTAATATGTTTCCTTATGTCCAGCTGGACTCCTAGGCTTCAAAAACTGGTTGGTCGGTTGGCTAATTCAAAGATTTTTATATATATTCACTGTCAAATTAGCCATCTGGAGGTATCCCCTAATTTTTCCCCATCATTTCTATGAATTTTTAAGTGCAAGCAAACCCTAATAAAGATTTCCCTACAAATTTTTGTATATTTAGCATGCAGCCATAATCTTGTATCCAAATAGGAAAAACTTACTGTTTAGCTTTATCTGGTCAGGAACATTCATTTTCAATTTTTACCGAACTCCATGTTGTTTCTCTTTTAAATAATTTTTAGTTGTTAAATGACAGCGTTGCTTAAATTTAAGATGAACAGCTCTAGTTATAATCGAAATTTAAACACGATATATTATTTGGCACCCATCTGAAAAGAAGGTTAAGAACAGCCAAAAGATAAATAATCCACAAATGTAACTGAACACTTGATAAATATACCTTTAAAACTAGAATTTACCTGCTATTAAAGTGAATACATCATTTGGTGCCTTTTCTTTTGTTCTTTATTAGTTCATCAATCAATCATACAATTCATACTAAAATATTTTTACAAACGTTAAATAGTTATTCAGTCGAAGAATCTTGGCTTGTTTTGGGCCAAATAATACAGTAACAAAACACCGAAATAACCATGATAAATATGCTAAATCACATAATGCATACAAAATGAAAACAAAGGAGAATATAAACTGAAGTAAAGTTAAACAAGAACTTGAAAAAAAAATCAAAAATCAGTAATAATAGCGATAAACAAAAACCAAAGAAGTACAGGGAGTAAGAAATTCCAAGTTGGCCTTAGAACATGAAACAAAGGAAAAAAAAGACGAGGGCTTTAACAGTTAGGAACGGTCCTAAAAATGATTTTAAAAGAGGAGGAGAGAGAGCTATATCCATTGGAAAGATATATCAGTTAGCAGTTCAATGGTAGTTTCTCGGGAAACTCCATAGCTTTGTTTTTGATCGCCGTTTTGCTTAACCCTTTGATGCCTGAATATTGAAAAAAGAGAGGAAAAAATTCCGCGCCTGTTTCTGTGCCTTTATTTAAGGTCATTCTGCGACGAAAATATCAAGAAAAAAAAATTATTGATGAAAGTGAAGAAACTACAGAATGGTTCCGTTAGGCAACATCCGGCAGTAAAAGCAAATAGTCACACATAACCTAGCTAGTGTGGTAAGATAGGAAACAGTTTCTGTTTGGCGTGAAACACAAAGCCACTTCGTACTTCATACATTTCACCTTGGAGTGGGCTTGAACACAAGATAGGAACCTCTGTTTGCTGTCTATCCAAGCTGGAAAGTGCTCCTGGCCGTCTCGTCGAGTCTGGTGGGAGGCAACTATACTTTCTTTTCTTTTGGGATAGAGCTTCGTTGAGTGGTCTACCTCTCTTAGGTGTCGCTGAGGATGCGCCAGACAGTAAGGCGCATGCAATGTCCGTTTTGAACTGCAGCAAGTTCATGGGTTTTTGTCCAGTAGGAAGACACCTACGATATAGGATCCACCCATTTACGAAGGAAAGGTCAAACAAGAAAAAGAAAATTCGTATGTACCACTTTTTTCGAGACTTGAAGTCAATTCTGTACAGCTCTATCAGCATATCGGCAAGATCAACGCCACCCATAAAGCGATTGTATTCCTTCACGCAGTGTGGTCTCTTCACTTCTATATGCTCTTTTCGCTTGCCATTCCACCTCTTACAGGTATCTTCAGGATCCACAGCTGCATAGGTTGATATCAAGTAAACCGGCTTATTACCATACCACTTCACCACTACAACATTCGACTGCGTTTCCACCCGCCAGTCATACGAGCCTCTTCCTTGCGCTTTCATTTTGCTATCTAGTTCCAAAGTGCAGTCTTTTAACCTGTTTACTCTGACTGTAACCAGTGTAAGTATACTCTGGTCATTTAGGGTTTGGGCCAGGTCTAGTGACGAAAACCAGTTGTCGTAAAAGAGCTTGTAGTTCATTTGGTTTGGGATTCCCCTCGCAAGTCGGAGGACAAAGTCAGCAACAACCCCCAAATCGCTTGTATCAACTGATCCCTTGCAAGTGTACATTTCTAAATCATACACAAATCCACTTATTCCCGCTCTGGAGATGAACTTGTATCCCCACTTATGTGGTTTTTTTGGATTGTACTGCTTCGGCGATATTCGCTGCTTCGTCGGAACTATTTGCTCATCAATGACCTGGTGTTCTTCCGGGTGTATCTTCATGAAGTTGGCTCGAGCCTTCTCTATCAAGGGGCAAATTTTATGAATCTTGTCGCAACCAGGGTCTCCCTGAGGCTTGCGCGATACATTGTCATTGAAGCGCAAATACTTCTTTATCAGTTCAAATCTGTCACGTGACATAGCATCGACTATCACGGAGTAACGAGTTTCGTTTGACCAGTAGCTGCGATAGGAGGGCATTTGCACTATTCCTGTAAACGCAATGACTCCCAGGAAACGCTCTATGTCAGTCGAAGAAACGCCTAACTGCTTGCCATCTTTCTGAATTGCATATATATGCAATTGATCGTGTATGTTGCTTACTACTTCTTTATCGAAAAACAGCCTGACATATTCCAATGGGGTCTTGCCGCTCATTTTTTGGTCAAATCGAAGCTGATCTTTCCGAAGTCCATGCTTCTGGTGGGATAAAATCTACTTTCCTCCAAGTAATGTCTCGTCGTCTCATTGGTTTGGAAATAGGAATATTTGGGGCTTGTTGTGGTCGGGTTTCTTCACCTCCATTAGTTTGAGACACATCCTGACTGTCGTTGGCCTCAATACAGCCGGTTTCTATTTCAGCTTCGAGCAGTTCTTCTAAAACTTCGTCAGAAGGAAAATACTGTGGATCAGATGGGTCTTCATCTTCACTTGGCAGGTCTTCCAGATCAGAAGTATCATCTGGACAAAGAACAAAATTCACAGCTTGTGCCAATGAAATTGGGCGTGAACATAGTTTCTTCATAATTGTAGAGTAATCATCTTCCGCTGTTTTTGGTGCAGTGGATGTAGATTCGTCCATTGCAACCCTAGAAAAGACATATTGGTTGAAAAACTTAGTCTTATTAATTCTATCTACAGGAAATTTCGCAACTTAGCTATAGAAAGTTTAGTATTTCATTATTGACAATTGCAACCCCAAGCTCAAGCTGTTCTGGATGGTTCCTCAGAGCTACTTAGCATGGTCGAACCATCGGAAATTATAAGATAGTGGCGTAAAAACAGTGGTTACGGGATATCTTAGCATGATCACACTCTATATACGTTCAGTCGCCTGAAATGTTCCCATTTCTGACGGATGGTTCCTCTAGGAACCACGATTCTTAGGGCCCCTACCTTCCCTTAATTTCCACACTATCGATGCAAACGACATTTTATTTGAACTGTCGAACCTTCCTCTCTGCCAGGTCAGGAAAATAAAAACTCTAGAACAAATCACTACGTTGTCAATTACAAAAATACATGCCCACCTTTCTGAAAAATCCAAGGAGGCAAAAAGTGCTTACTTCGACCATGATTATCTCACCCAAAGGTGGACGATCATAAACTGACAAAAATACTGGGAATAGAGCTCGTTGACTATCACACAATGATAGCAACCCCGAGGGGCTACCTTGTGTAGTTTTGATAATAAAAAATTCTGAAATTTGTGGTTCCTGAGGGAACCTTCAGGCATCAGAGGGAAACCTGTTTTTGTCGGCACGTTAACCGCTGTGCTTATTTGCGTTTTTGGTCGAGTAAAACTCTGAACGGTGACCTGCAGTGGTCTCAAACGTCTAAGACGAAAACCAATAGAACGTTGAATTTTGATTAGAAGGACGTTGGACATTCAAATTGGAAACAACCATTATAGAATTTAGACAGCAATTTATGCATGAGCTATAAGTCTTGCATAATGAAAATAGCTACTTTCAGGTAAAAGATGAAGGTTTGAAAACACTTTTCAGCATGGAAAGTATGAGGTACAAGAGCCTGTAGGGAGAGGTAAGGGTAACTGGTTGACTAGCCAATAATTTTAGGTTTAGACTGATGTATAAAATGACTCAAGTTTCTACTAAAAAAAAGTAGGACATTGCATAACTAGTCTAAAAATAGAGTTGATATAAAAAGGTATTAACTTTGTAATCAATTAAATATGCATACATTACTTTAAATTTGCCTTATTATAAATATCCTCATCAGTTTTAGGCCTTTAGTTTCTGAGCTGACATAAATCAAGTTTGATTTTATCACTTGTTTGAATATTACTCTTGACATTTAGCTGAAGTATTGAGGTAAAGATTTACACTAGTCTGGTATGAATTCTAGATGACGGTCTTTTTACTATCTTGGAAATTAGTTGCGTTTGCTGAATAAAATTTAGGTTTAGATCTAGAGAACATATTGGCACAAACTGAGGGGGGACATGCCTTCCTTTTTGAACTTTCGGCCGACATTTTTAGGAATAATTCCGTTTTTGGTATTTCTTATGAAAAAACAACAATTTTAATCCCTTCGATTAAAAAGATAACACATTTGCCCCTCCCCATCTACATTTTTGTGAAATAGTGCAATAGGAGACCAAACTATTGCCCTGCACTGTAAAAAAAAAATTGTTTTGGATTCAACAAAAAATAATTGTAAAATTTATCAACAACAAAATTGGAATTTCAACAGCTGAAACTGAATATTATAGATAATATTGGAATTTCTTGGTCATTATTGAATATCCAATTTGTTGAGAAACACAAATGTTGGATTCCTATACCCGACTTAAATTTTCAACTTGTTGAACAATAAACTAGTTGGATTTTCTCACATACTATTTAATTTTCAATTTAGTGACAAAACAACATGTTGGATTTTAATATCCTTTTTGAGTTTTCATCTGGTTTGATAGACTTCCAGTTCTTTCATTGGATTTTCCTTACTACCGATGTTCAATTTCTAGGGCTGCTGTTGGATTTTCAGTTAATTTCACTGAGTTTCCTATACTAGTGTTGCATAATTTCCTAGGTTTATAATCTCACTTCTAGTCCTACTTTTTCAATCTCCCTTTCTAATTTTTAAAATAAACAATAAGCACCAGATAAACAATAATATATTTGTAAAAATATCAAATATATTTCAGACAAATGTGGTATATTCAAATGTGGTATATTTAATAATTATGATACAAATTCAGTCTTCTTTAGACACCTTTGATCTACTGATCTGATAGGCCCAGTTCCGATTCAATAATAAAACAAAGTTTTCCAACTGAAAATAAAAAGCAACGTTAAAACTCAAAACGAACAGAAATCATTCTGTATGTGAAGGGGTTGCCCCCTCCTCAATACCTTGCTCTTCACGGTAAGGTTTCTAGCACTTTTAAAAGGCTTCCTATTCTAGTCGATCCTTTTTTTTCGAAAGTCGTTTTTACAAAATTGGGACAAGAAATCAAACTTTTTTCCGCAAGGAAAACTATCCCCAAGGAAACCAACCTCAAGCCGAAGACCTACCCTTCCTAAAAATGTCTTATGCTCCCCAATAACAAATACTATGCATAAGCACTGGGCAAATTTTATAACTTAAAAATTGTACCCCCAGAAGCTGTGGAGAGGGGGTCATTTTATCTCAAAATTTTGATCGGACGATTTTGGGGGAAAACGGACGGGGCAGGAGACTAGTTTCCCTACAATAACTTTTTATTACTTGAAAAGGGCAGTAGAACTCTTAATTTTTGTTCAAATAAGTCCTCTTCCAATGTTCTAGTATCATTTTTTCTATACAATCCCCCCTGGGAGAAATAAAAAAATAAATAAATACATCTGTAATCTTTCTTCTGACAAAAATACAAAATTCCATATTCTTTTATATAGAGGCTCGAAACCTTTACAGTAGTAATTTCTCATACACTGAATCGGATGGTGTGATTTTCATTAAGATTCTATGACTTTTAGAGGGGTGTTTCCCTCTTTTTTCCAAAAAAGTCAAATATCCTCAGGCTCGTAACTTTTGATCAGTAAAAATCAAATTTATGAAACTTATATATTTGAAATCATAGGCAGCGCGATAGCGCTGCCTAAGTAAAGAACGATGTGGGCACAATGTATTATTTATTTTTCTTTTTTCTTCTTCTTCTCCATACCCGGGTACTTCGTATCAAAGGAGCTATCGTAGAAACTTTGAAAAGGGCTCATTCGATTGGAAATTGGGGTAGCTAGTGCCCTTTTAATAGTCGAAAGTTATTGGAGGGCAACTGGCCCCCCCCACGCCCATCATTCCCCTAAACACATCCAATCAAAATTTTGAGATATCAATTTTCTTCAGCGTAGTTGATTTTCAGATAGAAAATATATTTTTGAGGAGGAAACTCCCCCACAACCCTAGGGGCAAGGGTTTTAAGTTATGCCCTGGGGGCATATAAGGTTTTTTATAGAAGGCGTTGTCGTAGAAACTTCAAAAAAAAGTCTTTCGATTGGAAATTCAAAGGTCTAATGCCCTTTTTAATAGTCGACAGTGATTGGAGGGCAACTAGCCCCCCCACGCCCATCATTCCCCTAAACACATCCAATCAAAATTTTGAGATATAAATTTTCTTCAGCGTAGTTGATTTCCAGATATAAAATATATTTTTGAGGAGGAAACTCCCCCACAACCCTAGGGGCAAGGGTTTTAAGTTATGCCGTGGGGGCATATAAGGTTTTTTATAGAAGGCGTTGTCGTAGAAACTTAAAAAAAAGGTCGTTCGATTGGAAATTCAAAGGTCTAATGCCCTTTTTAATAGTCGAAAGTGATTGGAGGGCAACTAGCCCCCCCACGCCCATCATTCCTCCAAACACATCCAATCAAAATTTTGAGATAGCCATTTTGTTCAGCGTAGTTGATTTCCGGATAGAAAATTTGTTTTTGAGGAGGACACTCCCTTAAAACCATTGGGGCAAGCGTTCTAAGTTATGAACTGGGGGCATATAAGGTTTTAATAGAAGGCGTTGCAGTAGAAACTTCAAAAAAGACTCCTTCGATTGGAAATGCAAAGGGCTAGTACCCTTTTTAATAGTCGAAAGTGATTGGAGGGCAGCTAGCCGCCCCCCCCCCCCCAAGCCCATCATTCCCCCAAACACATCCACTCAAAATTTTGAGATAATCATATTGTTTGGCGTAGTTGATTTCCAGATAGAAAATATCTTTTCGAGGAGGACACTCCCCCACAACCCTAGGGGCAAGGGTTGTAAGTTAGGCCCTGGGGGAGTTTAAGGTTTTATAGAAGGCGTTGTCGTAGAAACTTCAAAAAAGGCTTATTTGATTGGAAATTCAAAGGGCTAGTGCCCTTTTTAATAGTCGAAAGTGATTAGAGGGCAACTAACCTCCTTCTCACGCCCACCTTTTCCCCAAACACATCCAATCAAAATTTTGAGATATCCACATTATTCAACGTAGTTTTAAGTTCTGTAAATTAGGTCTTTGAGGATGACAACCCCCTCACAGCCCTCAGGACAAGGGTTGTAAGTTATACCCTGGGGGCATATAAAGTTTTTATAGAACGCGTTGTCGTAGAAACTTCAAAAGGGGCTCATTCGATTAGAAATTGAAATGGCTAGTGCCCTTTTTAATAGTCGAAAGTAATTAGAAGGCAACTAACACCCTTCAACACCCACCTTTTTCCCAAATACATCCAATCAAAATTTTGAGATAGCCATTTTGTTCACGCACTTAAAGTTCAGGAAATTATACCTTTGAGCAGGACAATCCCCCACAGTCTTCAGGACAAGGGTTATAAGTTATGCCCTGGGGGTATATAAGTTTTTATTGAAATCTTTGTCGTAGGAACTTGAAAAAGGGCTCATTCGATTTGATATTCAAAGGTCTAGTGCCCTTTTTAATAGTCTAAAGTGATTTTAGGGCAACTAGCCCCCCTCTCTGGCCCACTTTTTCCCCCAACACATCCAATCAAAATTTTTAGATAGCCATTTTGTTCAGTGTTGTGGATTTCCACATAGAAATTATGTTTTTGCGGAGCACACTCCCCCACATCCCACAGGGCAAGGGTTGTAAGTTATGCCCTGGGGGCATATACGGTTTTTATAGAACGCGTCGTCATAGAAACTTCAAAAAGTGCTCTTTCGATTGGAAATTGAAATGGATAATGCCCTTTTTAATAGTCGAAAATGATTAGAAGGCAACTAACACCCCTTCCACGCCCACCATTTCCCCAAACATATCCAATCAAACTTTTTAGAAATGAAATCACACCCTAAATGAAATTTGTATTTGTAATGAAATCTTCTATAATTTTATGGAAAGTATTGTTTTAGAAACTTCAAAAAAGGCTCATCCGATTAAAAAGTTAAAAAATTTGTACCCTTTTTAATAGTCAAAAATTATTGGCTGGCAACTAACCCCCATCTCACTCCCACCATTTCCCCCACACATCCAATCACAATTTTGAGATAGCCATTTTTATTCAATGTAGTGATTAAGTTCTGTAAATTATGTCTTTGAGGATGACAACCCCCTTACAGCCCTCAGGACAAGGGTTGTAAGTAATGCCCTGGGGGCATATAAAGTTTTTATAGAACATATTCTCGTAGAAACTTCCAAAAGGGCTAATTCTATTAGAAAGTGAAATGGCTAGCGGCCTTTTAAATAGTCGAAAGTAATTGGACAGCAACTAACACCCCTTCCACGACCAAAATTTCGCCAAACACATACAATCAAAATTTTGAGATAGCCATTTTGTTCCATGCAGTTAAAGTTCAGGATATTATACCTTTTAGCAGGACACTCCCCCCACAGTCTTCAGGGCAAGGATTATAAGTTATGCCCTGGGGGCATATAAGTTTTTATTGAAATTTTGTCATAGAAACTTGAAAAAGGGCTCATTCGATTTGAAATTCAAAGGTCTAGTGCCCTTTTTAATAGTTGAAATTGATTTGAGGGCAATTAGCCCCCCTCTCTCGCCCACCTTTTCACCAAACACATTCAATCAGAATTTTTAGATAGCCATTTTGTTCAGAGTTGTGGATTTCCAGATCGAAATTATGTTTTTGAGGAGGACACTCCCCCACAGCCCTCAGGGCAAGGGGTGTAAGTTATGTCCTGGGGGCATATACGGTTTTTATAGAGCGCATCGTCGTAGGAACTTCAAAAAGGGCTCATTCGATTGGAAATTGAAATGGCTAGTGCCCTTTTTAATAGTCGAAAATGATTGGAGGCAACTAACGCCCCTTCCAAGCCCACCATTTCCCCAGACATATCCAATTAAAAGTTTTAAATAGCCATTTTGTTCCACGCAGTTTAAAGTTCAGGAAATTATACCCTTGAGCAGGAAACTCCCCCCACAGTCTTCAGGGGAAGGGTTATAAGTTATGCCCTGGGGGCATATAAGGTTTTTATTGAAATCTTTATCGTTGAAACTTAAAAAACGGCTCATTCAATTGGAAATTCAAAGGGATAGTGCCCTTTTTAAGAGTCGAAAGTGATTTGAGGGCAACTAACCCCCCTCTCAAGCCCACCTTTACCCAAACCAATCCAATCAAAATTTTTAGATAGCCATTTTATTCCACGTAGTTGAAAGTTTTGGAAATTAGTTCTTAAAGGATGACAGCCCATCCCCCCACATCCCTCAGGGCAAGGGTGGTAAGTTATGCCCTGGGAGCATGTAAGGTTTTTATAGAAAGTGATGTTGTAAAAACGTCAAAAAGGGCTCATTAAATCGATAATTGAAAGGGCTAGTGCCCTTTTAATAGTCAAAAGTTATTGAACGGCAACTAACCCCCCTCTCATGTCCCCTCCCCCCCCCCACGCCCACCATTTCCCCAGACACATCCAATAAACATTTCGAGATAGCCATTTTGTTCAACGTAGTCAACAGTTCTGGAATTTAGGCCTTTTAGGGTGATAAACCCATCAGAGCCCTCAGCGCAAGTGTTTTAAGTTATGCCATGGGAGAAAATAAGGTTTATATAGAAAGTTGTTCTGGAAATTTCAAAAGGCGCTCATTTGATTGGAAATTGAAATTGCCCTTTTTAATAGTCGAAAGTGATTGGAGAGTAATTAACCCCCCTCTCAGGCCCACCATTTCCCAAAATCAATTCAATCAAAGTTTAGAGATAGCCATTTTGTTCAACGTAGTTGAAGGTTTTGGAAATTATGTATTTAAGGATTACAAACCCCCCAGAGTCCCCAGGGCAAAGGTTGTAAGTTATGCCCTGGGGATATATAAGGTTTTTAATGATAGAGTTGTCGTAGAAACTTCATAAGGGGCTCATTCATTTGGAAATTGAGAGGGCTAGTGCCCTTTTTAATAGTTGAAGGTGATTGGACGGTAACTAACCCCCCTCTCACGGCCACCATTCCCACACACACATCCAATCAAAATTTTCTGATACCCATTTTGTTCAATGTAGTTGAGAGTTCTGGTCTTTGAGGATGACAGGCCCCCCCCCCCCCACCTCAGCCCTACGGGTGAGGGTTGTAAGTAATCCCTTTGGGGCAAATAAGGTATTTATTGAAAGTGTTGTCGTAGAAACTTCAAAAGGGGTCATTTGATTAGAAATTGAAAGGGCTAGTGCCTTTTTTAATGGTTGAAAGTGATTGGAAAAAGACTAACGCCCCTCTCACGCCCACCATTTTCCCAGACACATCCAATCAAAATTTTGAGATAGCCATTTTGTTTAACATAGTTGAAAGTTCTGGAAATTAGGTCTTAGAGGATGACAACCACCCTCTAAGCCCTTAGGGTAAGGGTTGTAATTTATGCCCTGGGGGCATATAAGGTGTTTATAGGAAGTGTTGTCGTAGAAACTTAAAAAGGGCTCATTCGATTGGAAATCGAAAGGCCTATTGCCCTTTTTGATAGTCAAAAGTGATTGGAAGGCTTGACATTTTTATAGTAAATATTGATGTGGGTATAATGTATTATTTTGTTGTTGTTGTTGTTGTTTAGACCAGGGCACTTTGTATCGAAGGAGTTGTCACAGGAACTTCGAAAAGGGCTCATTCGATTGAAAATAGAAAGGGCTGATGAGCTTTTTAATAGTCGAAAGTGATTGGAGGGAAACTAATCACCCTCCCACGCCCACCCTCCCCTTTGACTTTATGTTTAAAAACTAAATGTTGCCATAAGATTAAATCAAAATGCACTGTGTTAATTCTAATTCCTAATTAGGCATCTCAGCAGTATCCCAAGTACGACTGAGGGTCTTATGTTCAAACTTTCGGGGCTGCTTCTGTTCTTAAAATATAACCAAATCAAAACAGCGTAAGTGTATCCAAGCTATCAAAGAAAGTAAACAGATTTTTTTGAGAAGGGTATCAAGTTTTCCATTTCATGTCAACTAGAGGAGGTATGAAACTAAATTAAACGCTCCTATTTGTGTCCAGATTTTTAAGAGGGTGTATGTTGTTAAAAATTGCTGAAAATTTTTCTTCAGCATACAAATAGCAGACCAAACTATGAATTCTGAAAAAAATGAAAAGACTTAACGTATTATTTTCTTTTTCTCTGAAAAGACTATGTCAATATAAAACGAACAGAAATTAATTTAAAAAAATGTTTTCCACAAAATAAGTTTTTCAAAGAAAAATAAAGAACTCCATTAAACAAAAAATGAGCAAAAATAAAATCAAATAATCTACCAAGCGTGAAACTACTACAAATCAGCATCGATAAATAAATGAAACCCAAAACGAACAGAAATTACAATAAATAACCGAGTATACTCAAAACGAGCAGAAATTAACCTAAGTCGGGCTCAAAACCCCTATGGCTTTCCAAGGTCAGAACAAAATTTACAATTTACTGAAAAAATACACATGAATGTGCATTGTCAGTTTAATATAGATATGCTAATATTTGTTAATCAAAATGTCAATATTATTTGATTTTTTAAAGTTATAAAAGTAAAAACATTTATATTTTTTCAAGATTTCGAGAAATAAAGTTTGAGTAGATTACTCAGCTTTCAACACATCACTCAGTAGATTGAACTATTTTGTGAATGATATAGCCTAAGTAAGCTTTTTTAGATTTAGTCTCGGAATTGTATGCTGTTTCACCCTGGAGGGGCCAGCCACCAGATTGGAACCACAACATTTTAAAAATTTAATATCATAAAAATATGGTACTATAAACCAATTCCATATTCATAAATTCTTTTTTTCGGGAGGGAGTGTTTACAAAAGTAAAAATAACTTAAATGCACTTTGTCACGTATCTACGAGTCAAAAAAGTTCCAGGGAGGGGATGGGGAGGTAAAACAGTTCATAATAACGAAAAGTGCAAAAAAATATTTCTAAAAAAATACTGCCTCGTAAGAAAAAATGCTGTTTGTAGCTGATTCTGGAATAGTAACTAATTTTTTTTTAGCCCTAATAGTAAAGTTATTCTGAAAAAAACGCAGGAATTTTAAAATGAGCCTGAAACCCCTCAAAAATTACGTCGGAGAAAAACTAACGGCAATATTGAGGAGTTAATGGCTTTTTAAAAAGACTTATTACAGATTTACTTCCATAACTATTAAGATAAATAAAAATCATAATTACTCCTGAATCAGTAACAAATTGCAATGCTTTCTCACTTTAACCAGGAGAATCACATATTGTCGGTTGACAGACCGAAGGACGTATCTTACAAAACGCAAGTTTTAAGCTTGACTGAAAACAAAACACTCCGTGGGGTCATCTTTCAGATACAGCATTTAGATAAAAACGAATTAAGACGTATGAAGTCCTTAAACTGATAGTCTACGAAGATTACTTTAAAAATCTTTGAAGCTAGCAGCTTTGGAAATCTTCAAATTAATTTTACTTTAATTTGTAGTTTTGGGGATACGCCCTATGGTCTGGTAACTGACGATATGGGACAAGTATTCTCCACCCCTTATTATTTTTTTTAGAAACATATTTTGAAACCTTTGGTTGCTATGGGCTATTTTAAGCCCTTTTAGTCTATTAAGGGTTAAAATATAACTTCCCCCGGAAGCAATTATTGAATTATTAATGAGCATTAAAATACTTCAAGTATATATATATATATATATATATATATATATATATATATATATATATATATATATATATAGTAGCACCTGTTTTTCTGACTAATCTTAATGAAATATCACAAAACATGATGAAAAGATAACACTTTAGAATAACTTTGGGCTATATATTTGCACATTAGGGGTGCTGGGTGGGGGTAAAGTATAGCAGGTCTGGATGTAAAATGTGTTAGATACAGTTATTCTGCACATTATTAAGTAAGAATTGTTTTCTAACTTCACACTGTGCAATTATTTTAAGATACATCTCATTCATACTCAAGGGACCAATTGTTTGAGTAGTCTTTCTTGAAGAATGATGACAAAATGTCAAACTTTGCCATAAGGAGCGGATTTGAGGAAGGGGTAGCCCCCCTCATAAACAAAATAAATTTCAGTTGGTTTTCCGTTGGAGGCAATGGTGCTCGTCCGTAGTCTGTTCCCATGCATTCATGGCGCATGCAGAGCTGACTTCACGTGCCTCTGGATATCCGGCTAGCCACCGGAGAACTAAGTGCACCTAGGGACGGTTGGACTAGCAACCCTCCTCCTGAAATTACTTGCTACGAAAGGAACTGGATATACAGCCTCGGATGCCCCATCCACTATCCCAATTGGACCCATGCCTACCCAAGGACGTACCGCTTTGAATATCGTCGACCAAGGTGGCTTTAATTTTGCCACCTGGAATGTCCTATCGCTGAACCAGCCCGGTTCTAAGCTTCTTTTAGCAAATGAACTAAGAAGATACAAACTGACGATCGCAGGAATAACAGAAACTCGCCTTAAAGGAAGCGGCGAAGAAGATATTGGAAAAGGATGGACACTGCTTTGGTCTGATGGACCCAAAAGAAGAGGGGGAGTCGGCCTTGTTCTCAACACTTTCGCTCGAAAAGCCCTATTGTCATTTATGCCTATCTCACCACGTCTACTGAGAGCAAAAATCGACGGCAAGCACAGGAAGATAACTGTTCTTACCTGCTATGCACCGACAAACGAGGCCCGAGATGAAGATAAGGACGGCTTCTATGCGGTACTGTCCTCCGAGCTCTCCTCCGTACCCCCACACGACTACCTCCTAGTCCTAGGAGATTTTAACGCTAGTCTGGCTAACAGCTCTGGTCTGTAAGATGCTGCTGTTGGACCTGTGACAGTTAACGCTCTGAATGATAATGGTGAGTGGCTGCTCAATTGCTGCATCACCCAAGCTCTATCAGTCACAAATACCTGGTTTGTGAGAAAAGACATAGCAAAGTACACATGGTACAGCAATGATGGCAGGATAAAAAAAGTACTTGACTACATCATTGATACGACGACGCTGGCTTTTGTCTGTCCAGACCTGCCATTCATACAGAGGTGCCGAGCTTGGTAATGCCGACCATTATCTCGTCTCTGCAAGCATAAAACCCCGACTGAGGGCCAATAAGAGTAACTTCTCATCCACCAAGAAGACAGACACCTCTCAACTGAAGCAAGATCCCACTGTTCGCAAGCGGTATATGGTTGAAGTCTCTAATCGCTTCGAGGCTCTCCAGCTGTGTTCAGAAAGCGAGTCAGGATGGATCACTTTCAAAGACAATGTTCTCAGAGCAGCTACCGAAATTGTGGGTTCGAAGCCACGAAAGAAAGAGTGGATTAGTAACCAGAAGTTTGAAATAATTGAGCAGAAACGGAAAGCGACATTACGAGGAGATATGGCACTCTACAGACAGCTCAACAAACAACGCAACTCCCTGCTTCACAAGGACAAGAAAGACTTCATTGCGGTAAAGCCGCTGAGCTCGAGCCAGCTGCCCCAAAGAAAGACATACGCACAAAATTAAAGATCCTGCGCGAGCTGACTGGCCAACATTCCATGATGTCCACAAGCCTGAAAGCATCGAATGGAGAAACTATATACGATCAGTCTCCATATGTTGGTCTCTGGAACAAGCAATTTAATAAGCTGCTAAACTCATATTCGCCCAAATGCATTGACCCAGGGCTTGTTTCCGCTGCTTCAGAAGCTACCCCTGCCCCCGACGGCGCTGAATTTTCTCCTGATGAGATTAAATCGGCAGTAAGGAAAATGAAAAACAATAAGGTACCGGGAACCAGTGCCATCGCTTCAGAGCTACTTACTACGGGCGGCCCTGCAATGATACTTTGGCTGCAGATGGTGTTCAGCGTAATCTGGCGCACTGAAATTATACCGTCAGACAGGAAGAAGGAAATCCTCGTGCCAGTGTTTAAGCGCAAGGGCAGCAAGACAGATTGCAGAAACTACCATGGTATAAACCTACTCTTTGTTCCTGGAAAGCTGTTTGCAGTGGTCCTGTTGAAACTTGCAATAAGTTTCCTACATAATTTGCACAGCCTCCAACAAGCCAGATCCATGCCAAGAAGATCAACAATTGAACATATTCATACGGTCAGACAGATCGTTTAGAAGACACTAGAATTCAACAAGAAAGCTTACATAGCTTTCATTGACTTTCGTTCTGCCTTTGACAATTTTGACAGGCAGTCCCTTTGGCTAATCCTGAAAGCTGCGGGCCTACCAAGCAAGATAGTCAGCCTTTATAAAGAACTCTACAGCAGCACAGAAAGTGCTGTCCTTGTGAACGGGAAGCTTTCTTCTTCCTTCCCCATCAAAAATGGTGTACGGCAGACTAAATTGAGTCTGCACTCGAGACGCTCTCCTCTACTGCCTCCAGAGTTGGGCTCTAAATCAACTGGAAGAACAAGAAGATCATGCCCATAGAAAAGGCTACATCGGCATCACCCTTAACTGTTGCGATCAATAGCCAAGCTGTTGACGTGGTGCGGCAGTTCACTTATCTTGGATCAATTATATCATCGAATGGCACAATTTACGGAAAAATCTCAGCTAGATCAGCCAAGGCAAACTCTGTATTCAGACGGCTCCTGAGAGCAGTCTTCCACAAACCGCAAATTAGTCGCCTTACTAAAGCCCATATCTACAATGCCACAGTCTCAAGCATCATGCTGTACTCTGCTGAGACATGGCCGATAACCCAGACACAGGTAAGAAGAGTCGATGCCATCCAAACTAGACATCCGCGTCAAGTTGAAGGCTTCAAATGGTATGACAAGATCCGCAATACGGAGATCCTAAGAACCTTCAAGATAGTGAACCTCTCCACCCAAGTAGAACCTCGTTCTCTAAAATGGTACGGCCACTTACTCCGCCTCCCACCAACTACCTTTGCAAGGCTCATATCAGACTTCAATCCCTTACTTGTCTGGAAACGACCTCGAGGGAGGCCGTGCACCACATGGGCTGATGTTATAAATCAACGCCTCTTCAACCGCAACATCGACCCAAATGAGGCCCCATCCTTAGCCCTGGACAGGGATGTTTGGAGAAGACTGACGGCACTGTCAACCAGTTCCCTCTTCACTGGCGACCCTGCAGAGCAAGAGCGTTAAGAAAGTAAGTAAGTATGTTTCCGTTGTGACACTACCCCTTACTTTCATTAGGAAAATTTGCTTTTAATATTTAATTTCTGACCGTTTTTTAAATCATGCCAGGAATTCCGCACTCCTGTGTAAAATTTTCCCTGGGCTGGAAACTTCCTTCCTCATAGAAAATTTTCCCTGTGGACCCCCTCCCCCTCCTAGAAAATTCATCCTTAAATCCTTGCTTATTGTTTGTTACTAGGAATTATTTGATAGAACTTTGTCTGCAAAATGTCCTTTTATTTAAATTTTTTAAACTCAAAAAGACAATTAGCATCCGCCTTTTTGTTGTAATTAAATAAAAAAAAACAAGTTTTTTTTTAAACTGAAAGTAAGGAACGACGTTAAAACTTAAAACGAACAGAAATTATTCTGTATATGAAGGGGGTTGTCCCCTTCTCAACGCCTCGCTCTTTACGCTAAAGTTTTTTTATTGTTTAAAAAAATAGAGTTGTGAGAAAGTCAAACTTTAGCGTAAAGAGCGAGGCGTTGAGGAGCTGACAGCCCCCTTCATATACGGAATAATTTCTGTTCGTTTTAAGTTTTAACGTCGTTCCTTACTTTCAGTAAGAAATTTTTTATTTATTTAATTTTTGAACGTTTTTGAATTGATGCAGGGTTCGATTTTGGCTCACCGTACATGAATAATTAAAAAATTTGCATATTAATTTTACTTTTATTTGGTTTAATGGCGTTCTTGAAACTTGGGTAATTTTATTTACGAACGTTTTTATTAGTAATAAATACACATAACTTAAGAATTAACTTACGTAACGAGCTTCTATATTCATATATATTTAATACTTATATTAGGGGATTTGCGCCTAGTCAATACCTTGCTCTTTAAGCTAAAGTTCGAATTTTTTCCCAATTCTTTAAAAATGACCCCTTAATAACAATCAGTTGATCAGTTGAAATCAGTTGAAAAACTTGTTTTTTTATTTAATTTCTGATCTTTTTCTTTAATAATGCTGGGAAATCCGGCGCCCCCTTCATAGCAATGTCCCTTCCTCCATGAAAACTTCCTTCATGGAAATATCCTCCCAAATAAATCCCGACCCACTCCCACCTACCAGAAAAAATCCCCCCTGAAAATGTCTGTATGCTTCCCAATAACCAATACTATATGTTAACATTGGGTAGGGTTCATAACTTTCAGCCCTCCCCCCAGGGACTTCGGGGGATTGCGTCATCCTAAAAGACATTTTTATCATATTTTCGACCATGCTGAACAAAATGGCTATCTCAAAATTTTGATCGGGTGACTATGGGAAAAAATGAGCGTGGGAGGGGGCCTAGTTGCCTTTCATTTTTTTGTCGCTTAAAAAGGGCACTAGAACTTTTTCTTTCCGTTCCAATGAGTTCTTTTACGATATTCTAGGACCACTGGGTCGATACAATCACCCCTGGCAAAAAAAAAAAACAAATGCACACGCATCCGTGATCATTCTTCTGGCAAAATATGCAAAATTTCACATTTTTGTAGATAGGTGCTTGAAACGTCTACAGTAGGGTTCTCTGATATGCTGAATATGATGGTGTGATTTTCATGAAGGTTCTATAGTTTTTAGGGGGTATTTCCATCTTTTTTCTAAAATCAGCAAAATTTTCTCAGGCACGTAACTTTTGATGGGTAAGACTAAACTAGATTAAACTTATATATTTGAAATTAGCATAAAAATCTGATTCTTTTGATGTATCTATTGGTTTCAAAATTCCGTTTTTTAGAGTTTCGGTTACCATTGAGCTGGGTTGCTCCTTACTTACAGTTCGTTACCACGAACTGTTTGATTCCAGCATTTGATTTGAGTTTATACTGAAGATATTACTTTGAATGGTCCCATAGTCAAATTTAACATGATGTTCTAGAAATTTCAATCTACTGTTGAAGTCCAAACTATTTTGATTAATATAACCTATTTGTAAAGAAAATTACATTTTTTCTACTGAAACATATATTAATTTTAATAATTTCAATAATTTGCGGGAATTCAATAAGCAAGTCAAAATTCAAACAGAAAATTTGTTTTTTCCCTTGACTTGTTTGAATTCAATAAGCAAGTCACAAATCCAACAGAAAAATTTGATTTATTTTTTGACTGGTTTGAATTCGAGCAAAACATTTTGTTGGAAAGCATTTTTTGTTATTGCAGTGTGGGATGGTCTTCTGAAGTATGTATCTGAACTCATTCTGGCTTCAAAGGGCTTCAACCTTGGACAAACCTTCTGTTATAAAAGCGAAACCTTTTTGATGCTTTGAAAGGCTGTAGTTCTAATGAAAATATCTTCTTAATCACTAGAGTCAGCGTCTAGCATGGAACTTAGCAAATGGATTCTTTGAATCTCATCTTCATCACTTAATTCTGAGGAAGTGAAGCTCGCTTGAAGCAGCTGAGCTCAAAGGAATATTATAGGCTCAATTTTCTTTAGCTCGTTACTCGTTTCTTAATTACTCGTTAGTTGCAGATTATTAGTTCCGCCTGTAGTTTAGGATAAAGAGACCCTACTAACAGGGCCAGAATATACAGTAAGCAGTTATTTGTTTGTATCCTATTTCTACTATACTGTATCTGATTATTGACTGAATGATTATTGTCCAACTGACTGAATAATATACAATAAAAAATAAGTTGTTTTTATCAGGGTGAACTAAACTATACCTGTACCAAATTTAGAAGATATGTGGTGTAAATGTATGACCATTCCACTACGTAAGGAGACATGTTAAGAACACAATTCTCACTTCATAATATCCAAAATAATCCTAATTAACATATTTTCCAGGGGGACAACCTTTATCTCCACTTCTTTCACTGTATTTCCAGTTTTTAAATATTTATTTATGTTCTCCAAGTCTTGAAAATCTTTATAAAACAAACATTCAAGAGCCATCTAGCTAATCTAATCTAACGTAACCTAACTATCAATATTTGCCCCTTAATATATTTTTGGTAGATGGCAGTGATGGTGTTAAACTTTCATATAAAGACTATTTGAAAACGGATAAATGCAGTCAAATCTATGTTTATTTTTCGCAGTTTTGTTAAAAAAAATTGTACAACAGTGAAAGAAGTGATGATAAAGGTTCTCCCCCAGAAAAATACGTCAACTAGGATTATTTTTCATATTGTGAAGTAAGAATTGTTATCTTAACATGTCCCCTTATATAGTGGAATGGTCTCCATAGGATGTGCGGTGTACGGTGGGACTCCGTACATCCTTTAGATTCTATAAATCAGGCTTTTGGGGAGACGAAGGGATTTGGGACCAGGCTACAGGGTTGTGGTTGGGGCGGCTTAGATCCCAAATTCCGAGAAAGCTGAAAATTAAAACAAAATCAAGCTTTTCAAATTCTGGCACCTGAAAATTCCAGAATTCTCTACATTATGTGAAATGATTATTTTATTCAGATGAAGATTAAATTATGAGTCACATAGTCTGTTATTTCACAACTATCTCATTATGGCCTGACTGGATGCAATCCATGCAGTGCATAGGAGAATTCTTTCCTATAACTGAGATTCATGCCCAATTTTGTGTCAGTTATGATGCCTGGCAAGCAAGTGCGAAAAATATAGCTATTGGTTTGCTAATCGAAATGGTTTGTACATGGATCAAGAGAGCAAAAGCAAACTGGCATGATATGGGGCTTAAACATAGAGAAATCTAATATCAGCTTCAGAGGAATACCCTTTCACTCAAGACTTTTTGATTAATAGAGAAATTACCCAATGAGACCAATTGATGACATGCAAAAAAGTGTCTTGATTCGATCTTCATACTAAAACAACAGTAGTCAAAACAATACCAATCTTGCTTTTTTCTTCTAAAGGACACCGGAAAATGACGAATATGAAGTTCAAATCCAAATTTAATAGACTCCCGCCTTGTTTAAAGTGGCATTTTTATTTTCGTTATCTTTTAGGCTTTCTTTTGGTATATGTTTCATAATAACCCTATTCCGTCGTACCCTCTTCTTGAAATAGGCAAAATAGCCAAGCATGGTGCCCTGACTATATAATTTTGTGAGTTTTGTTAGCTATACATTCGTTTTAAGTTTTTTACATTTTGTTTCAATTATGTTTTAGATCAATTTTCATTTCAATTTTAATATTTTGTTTATAATTCTTTGTTCAGGTTCTTTTCAGCATCTTCAAAATGACATAATTCAATTTCCAGGTGCAAACAGGGTGCAAACACAATTTCCAGGTGCAGACACAATGTTATTCCACAGTAATAAAACTATTAGTTTTAATGTGGACACGGAATTTGCCAAATTATGGCGGCAAGTGTCTTTTGACATGGATGACCAGAAAACTGAAGAAAATTTGCAAAAAAAAGGAATTAAAATTATGCAAAACACAAAAAAAGAGGACTGAAGGTGATAGATAATGTTCATCTTGAATCTAGAAAATGGTAAAACGGTCAAAAACAGTTCGCGCAGATTGTACCTCAGATACAAAATTTAAAGTCCTGTGTCGGTTTTAAGTGCAAATTATTCAAAATATTACTTTTGAACGTATTTTGACACCATCCGTGTTTAATGTCTGCTCAGTTTTCTTATACTCAATGATCTGCAATTACATTCTGCCTTATGACGGTGAGAAATGATTGGGTAGGATATCCTGATACTCTTTACCCTTATCTTAGGACTAGACCTTAGCACCACCTGTGCCTCCCGAAGTACCAAGATCACTAAGGAGGAGCCACTGGTTATCACTGAGGCTTGTCGTTCCAGTCATATCCTCGTATTATGGTTGAACCAAGGTGTGCAAAATGGTTAGATCCCTCCATACATGTTCAATTATTTTTTGAATATTATATTTGGATTATCCCTCTAGTAGTTGAAAAGTAAAAAACAAAAGAAAAACTAGCAAAAACGGGCCTTGAAAAAGACAAGATAAGTTGTATTAAACAAGGCGTCTTCAGTACAGATGAAAACCAAAAATAACAGCAAATAAAACAATAGAACAAAAGTAAGTGACTAAGAAAAGAGAGAAGCTTTATAAAAAAATTTAAATAATAACAAAAACGAAATGTACAATATCTACTCGCATCAAATCTAGGTCAATATATCTGATTAAAATATAATCACAGCACCATTGTTTTCTTCAACATCCCCTTCAACACAAGATAAAAGTTTAGACTTAATACCATCAGCCGATCCTGTAGCATTGCTGATACGTCCTCATGACAACTTGTCTGACCACAAGGTGTTCCGATTTAGTTCAATACAGTTTCACCATTCCACAAGTTTTTCGCCTTAATACCCTTAGCTTTGGCAACAGTAATACCAACAGTAGTAGTAGTAGCAATAGAAATTATAGTATTAGTCTTAGCTTTAGTGGCAGCAGTAGTAGCTAAAGTAGTAATAATATTAATAGCAGTATGAATTAGCAATAGGATGCAAAAATTGTCTTTTGCTAAGTTCAACATCCCCTACAACCTGTCCTGCAAGTTTCAACTTAACATATCAAGCCTCTCTAAAGATATTGGTGATATCCGTTTTCACAATCGGCGTAGAGACGGCGTGTTGTGATTCAGTTCACTTTCTCCCCTCAAATTTCCAGAAAATTTCACCTTCATACCCTTATTCATAGTTGTAAAAGTAGTCACATTATTAGTATTAATTGTATTAGCAATAGTACTAATAGCAGCAGTAGCATTAACGTAATGTCTTTTGGTCAGTTGATCATACCTCTCATCAAGCCCTGGAAGTTTCAACTTCATACAATCAGGCATTGTTATGACATTGCTAATATCGCCTTTGGATAACCTGTATATTTAAATGCTCCTGGAAATTTTCATCTGAATGTTCTAAACCTTATAAGTAGTTGTTATGGAAATAGTAGTAGTAAATGTAGCAGTTGCAGTAATATTAGTAGTAGCGTACACATATTGCCTCTGGTCAATTGATCTTCCCCTTTAAGCATTCTCTAAAAGTACAAACTTAATACTCAAATCTGATACTCAAATCTGGTACATTTTCTTACTGTGTGAATGCATATAGTGTCTTTTAAATTAGTTCAAATTTCCCCTGAATGGTGTAAATGTACTAGTGTGGTAGTAGTAGTAGTAGTAGTGTGCAAATCTTGCCCTTTTGGTCAATTAATCATCTCTCTTATCATTTCCTGAGATTTTCAAATTAATTTACGCACTCATTTCTGAATTATGCCCTTTTGACAACCCGTATTCGTGTAACGTGTTTTGATTTTGTTCACCACTCCCCCCAGCTTTTTCTGAAAGGCTCACCTGAATGCAGTTTGTCTTTTTGGAAAGTAAAGCTCAAACATTTATACCTTTCTTAGTATCATATACTATATGTAAACAATGAACAAATTGCCTAACTTGAAAATCTTACCCTAAGGGCTTTGGGGAGGGGGGGAGAGGTTGACATAAACAAAGTTATAATTACTGGACCTTTCAATAATGCTGAAGAAAATATATGCCTCAAAATTTTGATTGGATATTTTCTTTAGGAAATAATAGCCGTGATTGTGGGGCTGCTTGCCCTCAAATCACCTTCGTTTCTTAAAGAGGACACAATAACTTCCAATTTTCAATCAAATGAGCTCCATCCTAAGTTTATACAGCCTACCATTCCTTAACAAATTAATCTGCTTCCAGGGCATACTTTACAACCCTTGCCACAAACCCTGGAGTCAATGCTATATATTCGCTGGACTTTTTTGAACAAAATGGCTATCACATAATTTCGATCAGATACGTTTCAGAAAAGGAGGGCATTGAGGGGGCTAGTTTTCCTGAATAAATTTTAACTCTTAAAACTTTAACTTTGTCCAAGTTTTGTGCTTCGGAGTCCAATTCAAATGAATCAATAGCCTTCTCTGTCAGCTTCTTCATCTTCACGATTGATTTTGGGCCAAAGAGTTTTGGTTGATACACACCATCAGAACTGCATATAGTAGATTGAACTATCTCTATAGTAAAAATTACGTTCAGCTTTCAGTTTCAGCCTATAAACATTTTTTTTTTACACTGAAATGTTTTATTTTTTCCCCGTTAATGATTTTCAATTATTTAGAAACTCCTTTAAAGGAATAATTTTTTTTAGCATTGCTATCAGTATGATGATGGATGTCTAGAAGACCATAAAAGAGACACAGGTTCTCACAAGCCTGTTCTAAGCACAGTCTATTAGCACACAAAAAATGGCCTTATAAAATATGCATATCCTCTTTAGCTATTGTCAAGTCCAGGGCTTACCAATAGCTGTTTTCGTCGTGCAGGGCTGTTTTCTCTCCATTCACCTTTGACTCTTAAAAGGGCACTATAACTTTCAATTTTCTATCAAATAAGCCCCATATGAAGTTTATACGACCACAAGTTCCATAAAAAAACTTACATGTCCTGGTTTAACTTACAACCCTTGCCCCTTAGCTTTGGGAGGGTTGTCTACCCTTTAGTTTTTTTTTTAACTATTTTGAACAAAATGGCTATCTCATGAATTTGATCACATGTGTTTGGGGGAAAAAGGGGGTCATGGGGGGGGGTTAGTTGCCTCCCGAAGACATATGGTCAAGGAAGAATGAGATTGGCTTCAAAATTTGCACATAAAAACAAGCTAATATAATTAAAACATATTACTCAGTAAGAAACTTACAACAAAAAATTTTTATTAATAAAGTAATAAGGTAAGTTAATAAAGTTTAAAAAAAATTACCTGTTCCTTAAATTAGTAAATAATCTAGAATAACTTTCATTCCATGTCCAGCATTAGGAAACATGAAATTAGGTGACCAAGCTTCTAAGACTTGCCTAGGCTCAGAAGGTGTTATTAAAAGGTGTTATTCTAAATGCTCATTTTAATACCATAAGGTACAAGGACCTAGTAACAAGGTATCAGTCATGGGTGGAAATGCTTTTATAGAACCAACTAATAGGGATAATAGTAACTCGAACAAAGGACGGGGAATATGTTATATTTAGTAGTGGATTTTAATGACACATTAAGTAAAAAAAAACTTTTTCAATTGAAATAAAATCAGCGACATTAAAAATTAAAACGAACAGAAATTATTTCGGATGTAAAAGAGGCTGTCCCCTCCTCAACACCCCGCTCTTTACGCTAAAGATCGCTGCTTTGTCACAACTCTAGTTTTCAAAGTAATAAAAAGCTTTAGCTTAAAGAGTGGGGCGTTGAGGAGGGAACAGCTCCTTTCATATACAAAATAATTTCTTTTCATTTACAGTTTTAATGTCGCTCATTATTTTAGTTAAAAAAACTTGTTTTTTAAAATTTACTTTCTGAACGTTTTCAACTAATGCAAGTTCAAATTTGGCTCGTTATATATGAACAATTAAAGCGGAATTTCTGTATTAATTTTGGCAAAGTTTACCCCTGTGTACATCCAGAAAATACCCTCTCAATGTGAAAATCTTATCGCGTAAAACAAAAATTAGTTATTATGCGTTTGAAGGGGCTATCTCTTCATACAATGCCAGGAGATATGAGTCCTCCCTCCATGGGAGATTCCTTCCCTTCGTGCAAATACCCTCCAAGTAAGGCTCTTCTCACATAAAATACCCCCACCAGAAAAATTCCCCCAGAAAATTCCATTCTAGCTGAAAAATTACCTCTGGAAAATTTCTTGTGGATGATTCCTGCTGAAATTTTTTTATCCCACTTTTATTTCAAAAAGACTTTAATTTCTGATTTTTTTTTTAAATTGTGCTGGTAATGACCCCTCCTTGGGACATTCTTCTGACAAGTACCCCCCTGCCTTCTAGTGGTAAGATAGTCCCGCAGAAATTTCCACCTGGAGAATTTATTCTGTGGAAAACTCTCCCAAGAGAATTCCTCCCTTGAAAAATCCTCCCCACCTACTGAAAGATACTCTAGACAATTCCAACCCTGTAAATATGACCCCAGACAATCCCCTTAATATTTCTGCATTTAAAATTCAGTCGGAAAACAGAAAGTAAGACAAATAAAAAGAATTTTGTACAGGGATCTTGGCAAATTCCCCCAGTGAAAATTTCCCTTGGAAAGTTTACACCCCTCCAGGAACCTCCCTTACCTCATAAAATGATCCCCGTAGAAAGTCCCTCAGCAGAAAATTCCCCCTCTACTACGAGAATTTCTCTATACTTCCCAATAAGCAATTATATACATAAACAAGGGGCAAGTTTCCTGACTTACAAATCTTTCCCCAGGGTCTGTGGGCGATCAAGTTATCCTCAAAGATATAGTTGCTGGGTTTTTCAACTATGCTGAGCAAATGGCTATTTCAAAATTTTGATCAGATGACTTTTAGGAAGAACGGTGCACGGGAGGGGGCCACTTGCCCTCCAATCTTTTTGGTCACTTAAAACAGGCACTATAACTTTTAATTTTTGTTCGAATAGGCCCTTTCTTTATATTCTAGAATTATTGGTTCGATGTGATCAGCCCTGAGAAAAACAACCAAATAAACAGGCATCCGTGATCTTTCTTCTTTGAAAAAATACTAAATTCCACATATTTGCAGATGGAAGCGTGAAACTTCGACATTAGGGTTCTTGGATACGCTAATTCTGAAAGCTATATTTTCATTAAGATTCTTGGACTTTTAAGGGGATTTCTCTCCTATTTTGAAAATTAGGCAAATTTTCTCAGGCTCCTAGCTTTCGATGAGTAACACTAAGCTTAGTGAATCTTATATATTTGGAATCACCATAATAAGTCAATTTTTTTATACATAATTTAATATCAAATTCTGTTTTTTAGAGTTTCGGTCAGAATTGAGCCGCGTTACTCCTTACTACTCGTAAGGTTAAGAATGTTATCCTCTGAATACTCTTAATTTGATTAGAAATTGGAAATTCTAGTCCCCCTTTTAACATTCAAAAGTAAAACAGTGGCTGGAAATACTACAGCAGCCACTTCTGCTACCAATACTACCATTAGAAATACTACTTTTATAGCGAACACTTCCCCGGCTAAGGATATTGAGGTTAAAATTTGAGAAACTATGTGTGGATATGTGTCTGTGTTTGTCCGTCTGTGTGTGTTGGTTTAGTTTTTGTCTTTATGTTTGTTTGTATGGCTATGTCTTTGTGCGTGTGTGTGTGTTTTTGTGTGTGACTGCGTGTTTCTTGTGTCTGTCAGTGTATTTTTCAGGGAAAATGCTTAATGTTTAATTTGGCAAAGAGAATGTAAGACGATTGAAAAGAATTTAGTAAAGTAATTCTGTCAAATCCTCCCAGTGTAACATTTCTCCTTGAATATTCAGCTCCCTCAGAAATTTCCCTCCCCAAAAAAGATTCTCTCTATATAAATACATCCCAAGTTGATTGCCCTCCAATCACCTTAGACTTTTAAAAAGGGCGCTAGAAATTTTAATTTACAGTTAAATTAACTCCTTTTTGCAATGAAATAATGGAGAAATGGCTACATTACAATATCAATCTTATCCCTTTAGTGAAAATCATAGTAGTTTGAGGGAGGGGGGGGCTAGCTGCTCTACATCACTTTTGACTCTTAAAAGGGAACTCTAACTTCCAATTTTCAGCCATATAAGACTCCTCTAAAGCTTATGCAACCCTCCCCCCCCCTTCCATAAGGACCTTAAATACCACCGGGCATAACTTAAAACCCTTTAACCCAGACTTATGTTTTTTTTACCCTAAAGGCCTTGTTGCATGATTTTCGGACAATTTTGGATAAAATTACTATCTCGAAATTTCAATTGGACGTCTTTTGGGACATTAAGACGTGTGTTTGTGCGTGTGTGGGTGGGGGTGCCATATCATCTCTGTTACTCTTAAAATTGACACTAGAAATTATTATTACCAATCAAATCAGTCACCTCTGAAGTTTATGTGATCACCCTTTCTATAAGAAACCTTATTTACCCCCAGGATATAACTTACAGCCCATGCCAAGCGGGGTGTTTGAGGGGGGGGCATCCTCAAAAGCATAATTTCTGGAATATCTGAAAAATTTAATAGGATGTGTTAAAGGAAATGACGAGACTCCTCCAACTGAATGAGCCCTTTTTGGAGGTTCTACGACCAGCCTTCTATACAAAGTGCTCTGGCCTAAAACCACAGTATATATAATACCAGTATGATCTTTCCCTATCTCACCCATCATAAAAACCCGGACCGAGGTGCCATTGCTCCAGAGAATGTATAAACCGGTACAAACATAAGCGACAAAAAGTGTTCCAACAAAGAGAATGAAGAGCCAGAAATAATCTGCGGTAAACTTACATTATAAAAAACTGGACCGAGGTGCGATTGCTCCAAAGAATGTATAAACCGGGATAAACAGAAGTGACAAAAAGTGCTCTAACAAAGAGAATGAAGAGCCAGAAATAATCCGCGGCAAATTTACATTATAAAAACCCAGACAGAGGTGTGATTGCTCCAGAGAATGTATAAACCGGGATAAACAGAAGTGACAAAGAGTGCTCTGACAAAGAGAATGAAGAGCCAGAAATAATCCGCGGTAAACTTACATTATAAAAACCCGGACCGAGGTGCGATTGCTCCAGAGAATGTATAAACCGATCAAACAGTTCGTGATGACGAACTGTGAGTAAGGAGCGACCAAGCTTAATGGTAACTAAAACTCTAAAAAACGAAATTTTTGTACCAATAGATACATCAAAAGAATCAAATTTTAATTCTAATTTCAAAAATATGAGTTTTAACAAGTTTTATTTTACCCATTAAAGGTTACGCGCCTGAGAATATTTGGCTGATTTTTGAAAAAAGAGGGAAAGACCCCCTACAAGTTATAGAACCTTAATGAAATTCACACCATCATATTCAGCGTATCAGATAACCCTACTGCAGAGGTTTCAAGCTTCTATCTACAAAATGTGGAATTTTGCATTTTTTGCCAAAAGAAAGATCACGGGTGCGTGTTTATTTGTTTGTTTTTTTTCCCCCAGGGGTAATCGTATTGACCCAGTGGTCCTAGAATATCGTAAGAGGGCTCATTGAAACGGAAATTAAAAGTTTTAATTCCTTTTTTAAGTGACCAAAAAAATGGAGGGCAACTAGGCCACCTCCCACGCTCATTTTTTTCTCAAAGTCACCCAATTAAAATTGTGAGATAGCCATTTTGTTTAGCATAGTCGAAAATCTAATAAATATGTCTTTTACGATGACTTAATCCCCCACAGTTCCCAGGGGAAGGGCTGCAAGTTATGAACTTTGCCCATTGCTTACATATTGTATTGGGTATTGGGAAGTATACAGACATTTTCAGGAAGAATTTTTTTTCTGGTAGGGGGGGGGGTAGGGGGGCTGGAGGAGGGGTTACTCGCGAGAATCTTTCCGTGGAGGATGTTTCTTTGGGGTAAGGGACATTTCTATGAAGGGGGCGCCGGATTTCCAAGCATTATTTAAAAAACGATCAGAAATTAAATTAAAAAAAGACAAGTACTTTCAACTGAAAGTAAGAAGCAACATTAGAACTTAAAATGAACAGAAATTATTACGTATATGAGGGGGTTCTCCCCCAAGTTTATACTTCGCTCTTTACGCTACAGTTTTTTTTAGTGCTTTCAAAAGAGCTATCTATTCAAATTAAACGGCCTTTGTGATTCAGGGGTTTGTGAATTAAATTTTTTTTTAACTTTTAACGTAAAGAGCGTGGTATTGACTAAGGGGAGAACCGTAATAACATATACGTAATAAAAAAAAACAATAAAAAAAAAAAGCGATACGGCTCAATAGTAGGCGAAACTTTTAAAAACGGAACTTTGATGTCAATAAATGTATCAAAAGAATGGGCTCATAATGCTGATTCTAAATATATGAATTGTATTAAGTTTAGTATTACTCATCAAAGGCTACGAGCCTCCGAAAACTCACCTGATTTTTTAAAGAGGGGGGAAACATCCCCTAAAAGTGAAAAATTTTTAATGAAAATCACACCGTCAGATTCAGCGTATCAGAAAACCCTATAACATAGGTTTCAAGCTCATATCTGCAAAAATCTGGAACTTTGTATTTTTTGCCGGAAGAAAAATATACGAATATAGAAGTTCGTTACGTAAGTTAATTTGCAAATTACGTCATAACCAAATTTAGTGACAGCCATTTAGCAAAAGAAAAGTAAAATTTTTATGCAAATTTTGTTTACTTATTCAATGACGGTGAGCCAAAATAAAAGCTGCATTAACTAAAAAACGATCAGAAATTAAATAAAAAAAACAATTTTTTCTCACTGAAAGTAAGGAGCGACAATAAAACTTGAAATAAACAGACATTAGTCCGTATATGAAACGGGCTGTCCCCTCCTCACCACCTCGCTATTTCTGCTAAAGTTTGACTTTGTCTCACAACTCTATTATTTAAAACAATAAAACACTTTAGCGTCAAGAGCGAGGCGTTGAGGAAGGGACAGCCCCCTTCATATACGGAATAATTTCTGTTCGTTTTAAGTTTTAATGTCGCTCCTTACTTTCAGTTTAAAAAACTTGTTTTTTTATTTTAAACAAAAGCGACAAAGAGTGCTCCGACAAAGTGAATGAAGAGCCAGAAATAATCTGGGGTAAACTTACATTATAAAGACCCGGAACGAGGTGCGATTGCTCCAAAGAATGTATAAACCGGTATAAACATAAGCGACAAAAAGTGATCCAACAAAGAGAATGAAGAGCCAGAAATAATCTGCGGTAAACTTACTGCCTAATTATATAAACTGTGCCTAAAACAAACAAAGCAGAGCAATAGTGCTTAGCCAGCGCTATTGCTCTGCCTATGATTTTAAGGGAATTTTTGTCAGTTCAAATTAATGTTTAGGGAATTTGAGGAAATAGGGACGTAATACCCATTAATTGGCTATATAACGTTGATTTTTGTATTCAGCATGATCGATTACATGAGATTGTATTCCTCTTATACTCAGATTGTAATCAAATTTGCTCATGTTTTTCAATATTCTTCTTAATTAGGCTATCAAAAAAGAAAAAAAAGTCAATAATGGTCACGCAATCTGTCCTTATTGTTCGGTCTTATCATATGTTTATAAATGCATGGATAAGTGAATTGAAGAAAAACAAAATAAGAAAAAGAAAGACATCACGCTATACTATATTGCTACAAACAAATTGTGCAGCATAATTTATACTGCATTTCATTATGCAAAGCAAATTATGCTGCAGGCTACAAATTATGCTGCAGGCTACCCAAGTAAAACATAAGTATAGTATAGCATATTTGACACACAAAAAAACCGCAGGTCCTTGACCACAAAAAAAAGCATGCAAATACAATTAAAGGATTAAATTTAAACTTTTAATAACACCAAAATTAATAATCAGACTGTCCCCTTATATCAGTGATCGAACTATTTAATCAGCTGCTCAAACGAAGTTTTTCAAACAGTTCGTGGTAACGAGCTGTAATTAAGGAGCGACCCGGCTCAATTGTAGCTAAAACTCTGAAAAACGGAATTTTGATACAAATAGAAACATCTGAAGAATCATATTCTAATTCTGATTTCAAATGTATAAGCTTCATGAAGCTTAATATTATCAATCAAAAGTTACGCGCCTGAGAAAATTTGGCTGATTTTCGAAAAAAGGGGGAAAGACCCCCTAAAAGTTATAGAACCTTAATGAAAATCACACCATCATATTCAGCGTATCAAAGAATCCTACTGTAGAGGTTTCAAGAACCTATCTACAAAAAGGTGGAATTTTGCATTTTTTGCCAGAAGAAAGATAACGGATACGTGTTTATTTGTTTTTTTGTTGTTTTTTTTCTTTTTCCCATGGGTGATCGTATCAATCCAGTGATCCTAGAATATCGTGAGAGGGATCATTCGATCGTAAATTAAAAGTTATAGTGCCCTTTTTTAGTGACCAAAAAAAATGGAGGGCAACTAGGCCCCCTCCCACGCTCATCAAAGTCACCCGATCAAAATTTTGAGATCGCCATTTTGCTCAGCATGGTCGAAAATATTATAACTATGTCTTTTGGGACGACTTAATCCCTTGAAGCCCCCAGGGGGGGGGCTGAAAGTTGTGAACTTTACCCAATGTTAACATAGAGTAGTGGTTATTGGGAAGTATACAGACGTTTTCAGGTTAAATTTTTTATGGTAGTGGGGGGTGGGGTGCCTTGTTTAAGTGACCAAAATAAATTCAGGGCAACTAGGCCCCCTCCCACGCTTATTTTTTTCCCAGAGTCACACGATCAAAATTTTGAGATAGCCATTTTGTTCAACACGGTCGGAAATATGATAAATATGTCTTTTAGGATGACTTAATCCCCCGAAGTCCCCAGGGGGAGGGCTAAAAGTTATTAGCTTTACCCAATGTTAACATATAGTATTGGTTATTGGGAAGTATACAGAAGCAACATTAGAACTTAAAACGAACAGAAATTATAACGTATGGGGGGGGGGGGGGGTTATCCCCCAAGTCAATACCTCGCTCTTTACGCTAAAGTTTTTTTAGTGCTTTCAAAAGAGCTGTCTATTCTAATTAAACAGCCTTTGTGATTCAGGGGTTTGTGAATCAAAATTTTTTTAACTTTTAACGTAAAGAGCGTGGTATTGACTTCGGGGAGAACCCCCTCATATACGTAATAACATATACGTAATAAAAAAAAAACAATAAAAAAAACAAGCGATACGGCTCAATAGTAATTGAAACTTTTAAAAACAGAATTCTGATGTCAATAAATGTATCAAAAGAATGTGTTTATAATGCTGATTCTAAATATATAAATTTTATTAAGTTTAGTATTACTCATCAAAGGCTACGAGCCTGAGAAAATTTACCCGATTTTTTAAAGAGGGGGAAACATCCTCTAAAAGTGAAAAAATTTTAATGAAAATCACACCGTCAGGTTCAGCGCATCAGAAAACCCTATTACATAGGTTTCAAGCTCATATCTGCAAAAATCTGCAACTTTGTATTTTTTGCCAGAACAAAAATATACGAATATAGAAGTTAGTTACGTAAGTTAATTTTTAAATTACGTCAGAACCAAATTCTAAATCATCCATTGAGCAAAGGAAAAGTAAAATTTTTATACAAATCTTTTTTGCTTATTAAACGACGGCGAGACAAAATAGAAGATGTATTAACTAAAAATTAATCAAAAATTAAATAAAAAAACAAGTTTTTTTAACTGAAAGTAAGGAGTGACACTAAAACTTAAAACGAACAGAAATTATTCCGTATAAGAAAGGGGCTGTCCCCTCGTCAATGCCTTGCTCTTTACGTTAAAGTTTGACTCTGTCTCACAACTTTATTTTTTAAAACAATAGAAAACTTTAGCGGAAAGAGCGAAGCATTGCGGAGGGGACAGCCCCTTTCATATATGGAATAATTTCTTTTCGTTTTAAGTTTTAATGTCGCTCCTTACTTTCAGTTTAAAAAACTTGTTTTTTTTTATTTAATTACATACGGAATCGTACTGGATCTCATATACGGAATAATTTCTGCTTGCTTTAAGCTTTAATGTTGCTACTAAAGTTTTATTTTATTCTGCACTTCGATACTGAAAAATTATGCGGAGAAATATCCCCCTTTGTCATATTGCTGAAGGAAATGCAGAAAATAGTCCCCCCCACCTCTAAGGTGCAAACTCATTCCCAAAACAGTTACTCTGAAGAATTTTCCCCTTTAAAATCCTCCCCACGTGTAAAATTAGGAACCTAAAGGCAAAGAAATTCAACAAATTACATACATGAATTCCAGAGAATCCCTTACTCTGTAGAATATTCCCACAAAAACACTAATGTTGTGGAGAATCTCTTCAAGAAAATTTTCCCAGAGTAAAACCCCTCTGGAAAATTTGCTCCGTTCAAAAAATATTTTTTTACTCACTTCTACATCATTGTATTAAGACGTGTATCAATTCAGTTAAATAAAACACTAAAATTTTTATACAAAGCCTTTTTAGACAAAATAAAAGGAGGTATGACCTTGCAGCCCCATCATTCAGACTTGGTTTCAAACATCATTCATTCAGACTTGGTTTTCGTGGGGGGGGGGGGGGTTACAAAAACACTTTAAAAAACCCATCAAGAATTTATTTATATTCATTTTTGTTATGTTTTTACGAGTCGGACAAACATTTTGAGGGGATAGTAAAAAACCCTACTCCCCTGGATACGGCCTTGGATATGGTGGATACAGCGTAGTCTGTTGGAGACTGGGGTAAGTGTTGCAATCTAACCAATGTTTGCTTACAGTATATGGCTGATTATTGGGAAAAGGGGGCATGTTTGATCGTAAGTCTCCAAAAAGGTTAAGAATATTAAGATAAAACTTTTAAAAATTGCTGAGAGAGATTTCAAACAGTTTAAAATGCACTATATGTAGTTGGGTTGTCAAAAGGCAAAACAGTAATGTCTAAAAAATCACTATGGGCATTAACTTGAAAAATAGAAGCATGTTGAGAAGGCTTCTGAAACAAATGAAGGGCAAGCATTCCGCCCCTGTTGTCCCTTTTAGGTTCCCCCTTGATACTCATAAGGATCTTAAAAAAATATTTTTTTTTTTCAAGATTGTCACAAGGTCTACTTGCTAGGACTCTGGGGATTACATGCGACCGCAGCCCTCTGTGCAATGAATATAAATTATCCAATTTGTCCGTTTTTAGAATGCAGGATTTGTTATTGGTAAAACGATGACCATTTGATTTTGGGTGTGCAATATGGCACATCAATTTAGCACTTTACTTTTCTTTGAACAACTTCTGAAACTTCGAAAAATTTCTGATCGTTTTCCTAAATATCGCCAGGAAATCTGGCTCCACCTACAAAGAAAAATCCCACGTCTCCACGGATATACTCCCTTGACAATTTAATTATGGTGAAAATTTACCCCCACCGATTTCTTTTAAGATCTCCACTTGCAAAATTGTGTCGGCAAAATGAAAGCAAGACTTAAGAAGAATTGCGTATAAAAATTCTGGCAAATTCCCCCAGTGTAAAATTTCTCAAGAGAAATTACCCTCCTGGAAACTTCCTTCCCCAAAAAACTCTCCCCGCAGAAAATCCCCCAGAATAAAGTTTGTTCCACCCCCCCCCCAAAAAAGTTTATGCGTGCTTCCCAACAACAAATACGATACGTAAACAAAGGGCAAATTTTATAAGTAAAAGACCTTTCCCCAGGAGCTTTTGGGGGTCATCATATCTCCAATATGGCATTGTTGTTTGGCTTTTTAACTATGCTGAACAAAATTGATGTCTGGAAATTTCGATCAGACGATTTTGAGAAAAAAGGGCAAGGGAGAGGGCCTAGTTGCCCTTCAATCTTTTTGATCACTAAAAAGGGCGCTAGAACTTTTGATATCTGCTAGATTGAGCCCTTTCAGTATTCTAGGACTATTAGGTCGATACGATCACCCCTGGAAAAAATAAAAAAAACCCAACAAACTAACAAATAAACACGGATCCGTGATCTTTATTCTGGCAAAAAAAATACAAAATTCCATGTTGTTGCAGATAGGAGCTTGAAATCTCTACAATGGGTTCTCTAATACACTGAAACTGATGGTGTTATTTTCATTGAGATTTTGTGACTTTTTTGGGGTGTTTCTTTTTTTTTCGAAAATCAGGTAATCTTTCTCAGACTTGTAGCCTTTGATGGGTAAGACTAAACTTAATAAAACTTATATATTTGAAACCAACAACATTAGCCGATTCTACTGATATATTAAATAAAAAGACAATTTTTTTTTAACTGAAAGTAACGAACGACGTTTTCTCGAAACCTGTTTAATTTTATTTACGAACGTTTTTATTAGTAATAAATATACGTAACTTACGAATTAAATTACGTAACCAACTTCTATATTCATATATTTTTAATACGTACATTAGAGGGTTCGCCCCCTAGTCAAAACCTTGCTCTTTAAGCTAAAGTTCGAATTTTGTTCTAATTCTTTAAAAATGACCCTTTAATCACAAGTGCCGTTAATTAGAATAAATAGCTCTTATGAAAGTACGAAATAATCTTTGGCTTAAAGAGCGAGGTATTGACTAGGAGGTGAACCCAATCATATACGTAATGTTTTCTGTCGTTTTAAGTTTTGATGTTGCTCCTTACTTTAAGTTGAAAAACTAGTTTTTTTTGTATATATAATTTCTGATCTTTTTTAAATAATGCTGGGAAATCCGGCGCCCTCTTCATAGCAATGTCCCTTCCCCCATGAAAACTTCCTTCATGTAAACATCCTCCCACATAACCCCCGACCCACTCCACCACCCCCCCACTACCAGAAAAAATCCCCCCTGAAAACGTCCGTATATTTCCCAATAACCAATACTATATGTTAACATTGGGTAAAGTTCTTAACTTTCAGCCCTCCCCATGGCGACTTCGGGGGATTAAGTCATCATAAAAGACATAGTTATCATATTTTCGACCCTGCTGAACAAAATTGATCTGGTGAATTTTAGAAAAAAATGAGCGTGGGAGGGGGCTAGCTGCCCTCCATTTTTTTTGTCACTTAAAAAGGGCACTATAACTTTTAATTTCCATTCGAATGAGCCCTCCCACGATATTCTAGGACCACTGGGTCGATACGATCACCTCTGGGAAAGAAAACAAAAAGATAAAGAAACAAATAAACACGCATCCGTGATCTTTCTTCTGGAAAAAAAACCGCAAAATTCCACATTTTTGTAGATAGGAGCTTGAAACCTCTGCAGAAGGGTTCTCTGATACGCTGAATATGATGGTGTGATTTTCACTAAGGTTTTATAACTTTCAGGGTGTCTTTCCCCCTTTTTTCGAAAATCCACCAAATTTTCTCAGGCGCGTAACTTTTGATAGTTAATATTAAACTTGATGAAACTTATATATTTGAAATCAGAATTAAAATCTGATTCTTTTGATGTATCTATTGGTATCAAAATTCCGTTTTCTACAGCTTCGGTTACCATTGAGCCGGGTCGCTCCTTACTTACAGTTCGTTACCACGAACTGTTTGATTATATAAAAAATAAATTTTTTAAATGAAAGTAAGGAGTGACATTAAAAAATCAAAACGAACAGAAATTATTCCGCATAAGATATGAAAGGGGTTGTCCCCTCCTCAACGCCTCACTCTGTACGATAAAGTTGTTATTTTATTAAAAAATAGAGTTGGGAGAAAGAGGTAAATTTTAACGTAAAGAGCGAGGCGTTGAGGAGGGGACAGCCCCTTTAATATACGGAATAATTTGTTTAAACTTTTAATGTCGCTCCTTACTTTCAGTTATAGAAAAAAATTTATTTATTTGATTTCTGAACGTTTTTAAATTAATGCAGGTTTTGATTTTGGCTCACCGTAATTGTATATTAATTTTACATTTTCTGGCTAAATGGCTTTTAGAAAGTTGTTTAATTTTATTTACGAACGTTATTATTAGTAATAAATATACGTAACTTACAAACTAAAATGCGTAACGAGCTTTTATATTAATATATTTTTATTACGTATATTAGGAGGGTTCGCCCCTCCAATCAATACCTAGCTCCTTACAATGAAGTACAAATTTTGTTCCAATTCTTTCAAAGTGACCCCTTTATTACAAAGGCCTTTAATTAGAATAAATAGCTTTTATGAGAGTACTAAAGAAAGTTTAGCGTAAAGAGCAATTATTGACTGGGGGGGGGGTGTGAACCCAATCATATACGTATAATTTCTGTTCATTTTAATTTTTGGTGTTGCTTCTTACTTTGAGTTGAAAAACTTGTTTTTTTGTTTAATTTCTGATCTTTTTTTAAATAATGCTGGGAAATCCGGCGCCCCCTTCATAGCAATGTTCCTTCCCATGAAAAGATAAAAAAAAAAGATCCAATGACAAAAAAAGCAAAATATAGCGTGAAAAGCGAGCGTTGAGAAAAATAATTTCAATCATATACGGAAAGTTTTTGATGTTGAACCTTACTTTCAGTTGAAAAACTTGTTTTATTAATTATCGATTATATTTTAAATCAGGCAAGGGAAATACCCTTAAGTTTGAAATTTTTCAGGAAAACGGTCATCTCCATTGAAAATTACCCTTCCCCCCACCACTCCAAAATAATTCTTTACACGTCACAGTGAGAAAACTGCATAAATTGAAGTCCTTTTCCCTAGGGCTTCGTGAATTATTTTCATCTTCAAAAATAAAGGTATGGAAATTTTTCAGCCACACTCAATCACATGGGTATCTAAAGATTTTGATAGGGTTTTTTAGGGGAGTATGGTGCGGGATGGGGTCTAATCACCTCCAGTCCTATGATCACTTAAAAATGACTCAAATTGTTGATTTTGTTAGAAGATTAGAATCCCCCGATATTCTAGGACTATTGGTTCGTTGCAATCACTCCTGGGAAAAAAAAAATGATAAATACTCGTCCGTGATCCTTCTTCTGGTGGAAAATATAAATTCCAAAGCTTCCCCCTCTTCGAAAATCGGATAATGTTCTCAGGCTCGTAACTTTTGATAGATATTATTCGTTTATTTAAACAACTATTTTAGCGGTCAAAAATGGATGCTAAATTATCCTATTTTTAAAACCAAAAGTGAAATAGAAAATGAGAGAAATTGTCACTTATTAAAATCGGCTTACAAAATATGGCAGGAAGGAGTCTACAAATCTCTCTGTACGAAACTTAACGGGTTGTACTTTAAAATGTTTTAATTTAAATATTTCAAACATTGAGCTTAGTGAATTTTGCATGTTTAAAATCAGCATGAAACCTCTATTCTTTTGATGTATTGACAGTAATCAAAATCATGTTTTGCATACGGGACTCCCACGGTGTCAATAAAGTTAATAAACCATTTACTTTCGCATAACTTGGTTGCTGCTGGTAAAAAGTTGAACTTTATTTAACTTTTTCAAAAAAGTCTGCAAAGTTCAGCCAATAGCAGAAGACTTGAGGAAAACTTCAAATAAAACACACACAAATAAGTGTCTATACTTAATCACATATATAAAAGAGGTTTAAATATTTGTTTAGGGCTTGGAAAAAAAATCCAATCAAGCCATACTTATTAAAAGGAAAAAGATACAGAATGAAATGGTTTCCTCAGCTCCACGTCTAATCATTTTCTATGCAAAATTACTGTAGAGACAAGAAGTAAAATTCTTGTGTAATTCAAACGTTTAAAATTCACTTCATGATGCACAATTTCATGAAAAACTTTTGTATCTTTGATAAGGCATTGGGAGCCCTGCATTAGAGTTTCAGCTACCTTTAGATCGAGTTGTTCGTTATATATAGGTCGCTACCACACACTGTTTTATTAATATACTAATTAATGCATCAGAATACTAATAATTAAAAATTAAGAATACTAATAATTAAGAATGGGTCAGGTCTAACATTGCATATTCATGATAGTAATTGGATATTAGCAAATATCCTCGGATATGACAGAAATCAGGGTATAAAGTAATTGATAAAACCGGGTGATTAGTTCATCTTAATTATATTCAATTAAGTTCTTTTTTTTAAATTATTATATACTTCTTTAGTTGGATTTTAGTTGTTGAAGAGTAAGGTAGAATTCGGAACAAGGGATAAAAATGGCCTTAGATCTTCGAACTAACAGAAATTGCCGTATCGAATCATCTTCCTTCAGTGGTAGGTCTTTTTCAAAAACTGATATAACATAGCTTCTTTTAATATCAAGGAAGCATTGTTTCGTTTTTAGCTTTTGAAGGAAACCACGACTACCGATGCTCTTTTCTCCTCGTCCCTCTTCAAACTTCTGAGGAAAATTGCACTTCAATTGAAAAACACCCTTTTGGAACTAAGAAAAATTAATAGTCCTCACCTCCCTTAATTTATACGAACGGGAATCTCCTCAGAAGATATACGATATACGAACGGGTGTGGGGTAATGTGCATGGTGTAAGAGTAACACAATTGTATATCGGATTAGCACTTCATACTCAGTTCAAAAAAAAACGAAAACAAAGCTTTTTGTTGACAAACAGAAATAATAAGAAATTTTGAAAGTTATGAAAATTCCTTGTCTTGAGTGGCACTATTGCCTCCTTCTCCGGTGCCAATACAGTGTTAATTTATTCGGTAGGATACTTCCGTAGAATCCAGAACAAACTCAATAAGTGCAGTTATGTTTATCATAATAATGTTTACCATAAAATGTTATCATAATAATATTTATCCAATATGTTAGGAAGGTTATGATGTGGGGTAATGTGCATGGTGTAAGAGCAACACAATTGTATGTCGGATTAGCACTTCACAGTGCACAAAGTTGCACTGTACAAAGTTGTTGCTTTTGTTGTTATTTTTTGTATATTTACTTTTGTTTCCTCTTTTCTCATTTTTGTATACTCTGTCATTGTACATTTATTGTATACGACGGGTTTTCAATATATTATTATTATTATTATAGTCAGATCGAAAAAAAACAAAGTTTTGTGTTGACAAAGAGAAATTTTAAGGGAAGAATTTTTAACCACTTTAGGTCAGAACGATTACAATTAATAAACAAAAAGAGTTCTTAAACAATATGAAATGTATAAACGGTGCTACTGAGAACCTCTTTTTAATCGTTTTAGTTAAAAGTACAACATGTACCATCAGAGGACCACATAGATGTGAACTGAGAGGTGATGGGGGTTGAAGTCTATTAAAACGGATATTCCTAGCTAATCCTTTATTTCTTAGTAAGAGGGGACGGGGCACCTCAAGCAATACGCAACTTCAAATCAGTTTCTTCTTCCAAGAATTCGGAAATGTGAAAGTGGTCATTTCTTTCACTTTTACAGCAGTAACACTATTTTTGTTAAGGTCACAAAAATATATTTTTGTTGTGTTTGAAAATAGTTTCCCTCAAATTAGAACCCCGTGAATGAATAATATTTTCAGTTTAAGTTTTAGTTTTAAAGTGTGGGGTGTCCGTCACCTTCCTGAACTGATTCTTGACTCGACAACAGGGTTGCGCTGACTCGTGTCTTTAAATGAGACGACATGTAACTCTTATCAAACGGTTCGTGGTAGCGAACTAACGGTACGAAGCGGTTTGTCTCAATAGTAACGAAACTAAGAAAACAGAGTTTCGATAACTTTAGATACAGCAAAAAAATGAATTTTGATGGTTATTCAAAATCTGTAGAGTTCATCAAGTTTATTGTTACCTATCAAAGGCTAAAAACCTGAGAAAATTTGATCCTTTTTTTATGGAGCAAATCATCAAGGTATCTTAATGAACATGACATCATCAGATTCAGCAAACTAGAATATCCTAATGTAGAGGTTTCAAGCTTTTATGTACAAAAATGCAAAATTTTGCATTTTTGCCGGAAGAAAGATCACGGATGCGTGTAGTGTTTTTTTTTCTTTTTTGTCAGGGGTGATTGCATCAAACCCAGTGACTGAATAAAATTGAAAAAGGGCTTATTTGATAGAAAATCAAAAGCTCTAGTGCCCTTTTTAAGTGACCACAAATATTAAAAGGCAGCTACCCTTCCTCCCACGATCAATTTTTCCTACAAGTAACCTGATCAAAATTTTGAGATATCCATTTATTCAGCATAGTCGAATAATCTAATAACTAAGTCTTTGATGATGACTTCAGCCCCAAGAGTTCCGGGGGAGGGTAGACAAGCCATAAACTTTGCCTAATGTTTACATATAGTACTGGTTATTGAGAAGTATATAGACGTTTTCAGGGGGATTGGTGGAGGTTGGGGAGTTACGCGGGAGGATCTCTCTCTCTCTCTCTCTCTCTCTCTATATATATATATATATATATATATATATATATATATATATATATATATATATATATATATATATATAAACTTTGCCTAATGTTTACATATAGTACTGGTTATTGAGAAGTATATAGACGTTTTCAGGGGGATTGGTGGAGGTTGGGGAGTTACGCGGGAGGATCTCTCTCTCTCTCTCTCTCTCTCTCTCTATATATATATACTATATATATATATATATATATATATATATATATATATATATATATATATATATATATATATATATATATATATATATATATATATATATATATATATATATATATATATATATGTACATATATATATATATATATATATATATATATATATATATATATATATATATATATATATATATATATATATATATATATATATATATATATATATATATATATATATATATATATATATATATATATATATATATATATATATATATTTCTAGAGGCAGCCTGGGTATGAGAGTTCATCCATTTTCCCCAAAATGCCAAAAGTATAAAAGTAATATTTCATATTTTGGTTGCAGGTCACCCTGAATCCACCTACGCCCATCGTTTATGTCAGGTGCCATCAGCCGTTCTACCAAGCGTTTCAACAGCTTATGTACTACCAACGTATACACAGCACCAGTCCCATCCTCTAGTGAACCACCAAATGGTTTATCCTTTCCCCCCTCTTTATTCTGCCTATTCAATACAACCAGTAATTCTTCCAACCCATTTAGGTGGTCCGTATCCTTTTGTCCCTCAATTATTGTCATGTGACAATCCTTTAATGATGGCAAATCCACAAGGGGGTCTGTCTCCTCCGTTTTCCGTGGTTTTGGCTGATGAACCGCCTGTTCAACCGACAACTATCGAACCAGTAAGTTTTTTTTTTGTTTTTTTCTATATATATTTAAAATGAAATTTTGAACGACTACCTATTATACGATTTTTGGTGCCACTTTCAAATCTGTATTGAAAAATGTCCATTGTCACAATTCATTTATTTAAGTTTTTTACTTCTTATAGTTTATTTTTACTCTGAGGTTTGTTTCTCGGAGGCTCTGCTTCGCAGCCTATGTAATCAAACAGTTCGTGGTAACGAAATGTAAGTAAGGAGTGACCCGGCTCAATGGTAACCGAAACTCTAGAAAACGGGTTTTTGATACCAATAGATACATCAAAAGAATCAGATTTCAATTCTGATTCCACATATAAGACTTTCATCAAGTTTAGTGCTACCCATCAAAAGTTACGCGCTTGAGAAAATTTGGCTGATTTTCAAAAAAAGAGGGAAAGACCCCCTAAAAGTTATAGAACATTAATGAAAATCACACCATCATATTCAGCGTATTAGAGAACCCTACTGTAGAGGTTTCAAGCTCCTACCTAAAAAAATGTGGAATTTCGCATTTTTTGCCAGAAGAAAGATCACGGATGCGTGTTTGTTTGTTTTGTTTTTTTTTGTTTTTTTTTTCCAGGGGTGATCGTATCGACCCAGTGGTCCTAGAATATCGTGGGAGGGCTCATTGGAACGGAAATTAAAAGTTCTAGTTCCCTTTTTAAGTGACCAAAAAAATGGAGGGCAACTAGGCCCCCTCCCACGCTTATTTTTTTCCCAAAGTCATCCGATCAAAATTTTGAGATAGCCATTTTGTTCAGCATGGTCGAAAATAAGATAAATATGTCTTTTAGGATGACTTAATCCCCCGAAGTCCCCAGGGGGAGGGCTAAAAGTTATGAACTTTACCCAATGTTAACATATAGTATTGGTTATTGGGAAGTATACAGAAGTTTTCAGGAGTTTTTTTTTCTGGTAGTGGGAGGGACGGGGGGGTCGGGGGTTATGTTAGAGGATCTGTTCATGAAGAAAGTTTTCATGGGGGAAGGGAAATTGCCATGGAGGGGGCGCCGGACTTGCCAGCATTATTTATTGGTTATTGGGAAGTATACAGACATTTTCAGGAAGGATTTTTTTCTGGAGGGGGTTACTCTGGAGAATCTTTCCGTGGATGATGTTTCTCTGGGGTAAGGGACATTTCTATGAAGGGGGCGCCGGATTTCCAAGCATTATTTAAAAAACGATCAGAAATTAAATAAAAAAAACACGTTTTTTCAACTGAAAGTAAGAAGGAACATTAGAACTTAAAACGAACAGAAATTATAACGTATGTGAGGGGGTTCTCCCCCAAGTCAATACCTCGCTCGTTACGCGACAGTTTTTTTTAGTGCTTTCAAAAGAGCTATGTCTTATAATTAAACGGCCTTTGTGATTCAGGGGTTTGTGAATCAAATTTTTTTTTAAAATTTAACGTAAAGAGCGTGGTATTGACTAAGGCGAGAACCCCCTCATATACGAATTAACATATACGTAATAAAAAAAAACAATAAAAAAACAAGCGATACGGCTCAATAGTAATCGAAACTTTTAAAAACGGAATTTTGATGTCAATAAATGTATCAAAAGAATGTGTTTATCATGCTGATTCTAAATATATAAATTTTATTAAGTTTAGTATTACTCATCAAAGGCTACGAGCCTGAGAAAGTTTACTCGATTTTTTAAAGAAGGGGGAAACATCCCCTACAAGTGAAAGAATTTTCATGAATATCACACCGTCAGATTCAGCGTATCAGAAAACCATATTACATAGGTTTCAAGTTCATATCTGCAAAAATCTGCAACTTTGTATTTTTTGCCAGAAGAAAAATATACGAAAATAGAAGTTAGTTACATGGGGTGTCGAATTTACGTCATGGGGTGTTGACAATTTAATTTTTATTATTTCATTTTTGACTTTGTTGCAGTAAAACCCCGCTATACTTAGCTAAAAAAATGGAAAGATTTGCATCAGGACAATAGAACTCTAGAAACCCAGGTAATTAGGAACCCGTAATCATGGGTGACTACTGCTACTTCTAATTCAAAAAATCACAGAAGACGTGTAATAATTCCATCGTTTTCAATTAATTTGTTTATGGTAAGATCATCCACTTTGTTTGAGAAATGAATTCAATCGCAATTCCAACATCATGCCTCATAACCTTATGAAATACGATAATTAGAAAGAGTGTGTATAAAAGGCTTTTCTAGTTTCTTTCAATGTTAGTAAGATAGGCATAATTAAAAAAACTGCACTTTTTATAATTCTAATAATGTTATTTTTAAATTCTACTCTGCATATCAGAGGCAACACTATAGCGTTGTGTATAGTAATGGCCATAAACCTTCAATTTTTTATCATTTATTAATCTAAAAAAAATTCCACAATCAAGTTTTTTTCAGAGGAAAAAAGACAAACGAAACTCAGAGAAGAGAGAAAGTAACAAAATGAAAAATAAAATCAAAAAGGGTGAAAAAACGAGGATTTTGTCAGCCAGCGAACCATGAAGAAGACAAAATATAAGCAAATATTTCGACAAGGACCTCCGCCAAGTCGTCCTCAGTGCTAAACAAAAACAAAAAAAAGAGAAAAAAAAAACGAGAATCTAACCTTTCGAAGTTTCCTGTACAAAGACAGAATAGACACTGAATAAAAAAACCAGGCAGGAATCAATGAAAATGAAATGTACCAAGATGATTGTGTAAGGATCTTTCGTCTTGCATTAATTTTGGCTGGTCTACAATTTTGGTTTTCATTAGATGTGCAAATAGGTTCTTTTAAGTTTTTTCACCCTTTTTGATTTTATTTTTCATTTTGTTACTTTCTCTCTTCTCTGAGTTTCGTTTGTCATGTATAGCCAGTGTGGTCTAAGAATGTATTTGAGAGGAAAAAAGCTCCATTAAGCCAAATATAAGCAGAAATAAAGTCAAATAATCTTCAGAACATAAACTACCACATATCGCCATCAATAAATAAATGAAATTCAAAGCGACTAGAAATTACAACAAATAACTGAGTCTAACTTCATTCCAGCCAAAAAAAAACATGATTTAATCTGACAACACCAATGCTTTCTTAAGGCCAGAACATAATTTGTGCTTAACAAAAAAAAAACTGACCGTGGATTGTTAGTTCAAAGCATATATACTGATGTTTATCCCTTAAAGTGTTAATAATTTTTTATTTATTAAAGTAGAATAGTGAAAATTTTTTAAATATGTTTTGTTTTCAGTAAAGCGCAAATTATGTTCTAGTCTCGAGAAAGCAAGGGGGTTATGATCCCTACTCATTTTAATTTTTAAATTCATTTCTATTCCTTTTTTATTGACAGAGCCTTTATCATAGAAACAAAGTAATATTTCATATCTTTTCGTTTTTTTTTATAAGAATTCATAGTTCAGCTTGCTATTTGTATGATGTGGAAACTTTTCCAACAATTTCTAATCCTGATAAAACAGTATTATTTAATTTAAGTTTATGCTTCCTCCTCAGGTTGACCTGAAAACAAAAAATTAATATCACAAATACACTCTGCTGATTTATTTACATTTTCAGAGCAGAAGTAGTAATAGAAGTAACCCCGGAAATTTCAAATTAATGCAATGCAATAATTTCAAATTGTTCTCGATATAATACTGAGGTGTCTTATTGGCTGCCACACACACAGTGCCTTTTGATTTAGTTTTAAAGCTACATTTAGTTTTATAGAATAATAGGTAAATAGTTTAGTTGTTTGGGGTTGACATACCCAATATCCTTAGAGACATGTCTACTCATGGGGGGTTGACATCCATAAAGTTATAATTACTGGAACTTTGAACAATACTCAACAAAATGGCGTTCTAAAAATATTGATTTGATGTGTCTAGAAAAATAATGGGCTTAGAAGAGGGTTGCTTGCCCTCCAATCTCTCTTTATTCTTAAAAAAGACGCTAAAACTGTTAATCTTGAATTGGAAATCTAGCTAATTTAAAACGGTACTGCCTATGATATTGCGTATGTGCCTTTTTGAAAACCTGAGTGCTGGTAATTTTACAAGTGCTGGAAGTTTTGATTTAATACAGTTAGTCTTTGATAAGACTAAATTTTGATAATCTGTATATTTATATATTTTCATGATTTTCATCTTAATGCTCCTAGCCTAACATGTAGTTATAATAGAGGTAATAGTTGAACTAGCATCATTAGTAGTAGAAGTAAGTGTAGCAGTGGTAGTAGTATCAGTAGCAGTATCAATTATTGCATTTTGGTCTATTGATTATACCTTATGAAAGTATTAAAAAAATCTTTGGCTTAAAGAGCGATATATTGACTAGGGGGTGAAACCGATCAAATACGTAATATTTTCTGTTCGTTTTAAGTTTTGATGTTGCTCTTTACTTTCAGTTGAAAAACTTGTTTTTTTATTTAATTTCTGATCTTTTTTTTAAATAATGGTTGGAAATCTGAAGCCCCCTTTCATAGCAATGTCCTTCCCCCCATGAAAACTTCCTTCATGGAAAGATCCTCCCACATAACCCCTGACCCCTCCCCCCCCGCTACCAGAAAAAAAACACTGAAAATGTCTGTATACTTCCCAATAACCAATGCTATATGTTAACATCGGGTAAAATTCATAACTTTCAGCCCTCCTCCTGGGGACTTCGGGGGATTACTACTACTACTAACAACTCATTGCAGCACAAAGCCGCCTGAGGCCAACACAGCTACGCACACTCCTCCTCCACTCCAATCTATTCAAAGCCTCCCTCTTTACACCCGCCCACGAAGTTCCCATTTCCTTTAAATCTTTCTTTATGACGTCCTCCCACCCCAGACGGGGACGACCTGCGTTCCGTTTAGCCCTAGACGGTTGGCCGAAAAGAATAACCTTCGGCAATCAGTCATCCTTCATCCACACAACTTGCCCTAGCCACCTCAACCTTTAGTCATCCTAAAAGTCATAGTTGTCATAGTTTCGACCATGTTGAAAATCAGGAAAAAATAATTTATCTGAGCAACTGTGTAACTGTGCAACTGTGTATCTGAGCAACTGTGAGCAGTGTAATGGACTCCTATTTTTCTCCTTTCCGTTATGTTAAGAACAAGCATGGATTAATTAGAAAAAAAAATATCTGCTCAAAGTAAAGAGGAAATTTGACACCTAAAAAGAGCAAAAGTTTTAAAGCTACTTAATAAATTATAGTCTTTTTTTATTTATTTTGGGGGGGACTGACACCCCTTGTTCCCTATCTCCAAAGACACCAAATAAACGATACGAAAAAACCTAAAGAAACGCATCAGAGATGTGTTTATATTCATTTTTGATACGTTTTTATGAGTCGAAAAAACATTTTTTTTGAAAGGGGGGATGAGGGACTCAAAACCCCCTGGATACGGCCTTGTAATCATGTTGGACATATTATGAAGTGTAATGGACTCCTTACCCTTATGTTAAAAACAAGCATGGATTAATTAGAAAAAAAAATTGTTTACAAAATCATAAATAATATTACAATAAATCGGTTTATTACAACATATTAAATCTTACAGAGTCAAAGTGCATTCAAAAATACAAGCAAATAAATTTCGCAATACTTAGGGCTATTAGAATAGAACATGGTTCATTTATGATATTGAGCAGCATGTGCGGGGCGTGGAGGTTGGGGGAAGGGAAGGGGGGATATGTACTGTAGCATTAGTGTAGAATAACCTGAGTGCATGCAACATACAGCTTCACCCACCAAAAGCCTGTTAACGCTACACAAAGCATCAGTACTTATATTGATTAATGTGTGTTCAATGTTTATAATGTATTCTGTAATGTTTTAAATTCACCAAGTAACGTGTTTGTTAAATAGTTACTTTTCTTCATTACCACTTGAATAGCACCAACTTCAACAGCAACCCCTGTCCCCCTTCCCCCAATAAAAACACTGTAGCTACTTCCCTGGTAGAAGCATGCAGATGTCACCTGTTTGGTCATGATCATATCTGTTATCAATTCCTGAAAGTTCCAAATTAATACACTCAGTCATTCCTGGATTACGCCCTTTTAAGAGCCCGTATGCACATAAAGTGTTTTGATTCAGTTCTATGAAAGGCTCACCTGAATGTCTTTGTCCTTATGAAAAGTAAAGGTGAAGCATGAATACCTTTCTTAATAACAATAAATACTATACGTAAATAGTGAAAAAATTGTCTAACCTACAGCCCTTGTTCTGGGGGCTGTGAGGGGGTTTATATCCCCAAAGGTATACTTACAGGATCTTTCAATTAATGCATAGGAAAAACGGCATCTCAAAATTTTAATTGGATGTTGACTTTGGGAAATAATGACTGTGAGAGGGGGATGGGGGCCCTCAATTCATTTTGACTCTTTAAAGAGAAACTGTGGCTTCCAATTTAAAATCGAATGAGCGCTTTCCAAAGTATATACGACCACCCGTTCCATAAGAACTTTATATGTCATCAAGGCCTAGCTTACAACCCTTGTTCCCGATTTTTCAGGGGCTATTTTAAACCCAAGGGGCCTTTTGTATAATCTTTTGACTATTTTGAACCAAATTGCTATTTCAAAATTTTTGTCGGATGTATTTGGGATAAAAAATATGTGTGGTCCGTCCAGTTGCCCTTCTGTCACTTTTGACTCCTAAAGAGGACACTGGGACTTCTGATTTTTAATTTACATAGCCATATCCGAATTTCATTTGACCACCTTTTCCATAAAAACCTTAAATGTTTAGAATATGCAACTACTACAACTTATAGCCCCTACCCTCGGGGGGGGGGGAGGTCATCATCCAAAAGATATAGTTATTTGGCCTTTCAAAGATGTTTAACATAATGGCTATCTCAAAATTTTGATTGTATATGGACGTGGTGGGGGGACTGGCTACCCTCTAATCATTTTCGAATATTAAAAACGGTGCTAGAACTTTCAATTTCCAATTCAAAGAGGCCGCTCTGAAGTTTATAGGACCACTCTTTCCAAGAAAAAACTTGTATACCTCCAGGCCATAACTTACAAACCTTGCCCTGACGACTGGGGGGAAGGGGGTTTTAAGGTTCCAATCTTCGAAGGCATAATTATTGGACCTTTCAACTACGCTGAATAGAATGGTTTCTCAAAATTCATTTGGATGTATTTGGGGAAAGCATGAGCCTTGGGGGCTGGCTGCCCTCCAATCGCTTTTGACCATTAGAAAGGGTAATAGAACTTGTAATTTCCAATTGAATGAACTCCTTTTGAAGTTTTTACAATAGCTCCTGTACGAGGTGCCCTTCCCACAAAGTGCTTTTTATAAAAACTTTATATGCCTCATAGGTTTAATTATGGCATTTTTCCCAAGGACCTG